>NW_022744940.1:5621-7566 GCF_011630105.1 Anneissia japonica | reverse complement strand
ATAAATACATTTTAGATTCACTTCACTGCAAGTAGGTCGAGATGACTGTTCTATTATTAAATGGTAATTGTTATTATCGTGATGGAATAAACAATACCTGGATTTGTGTCAGGAGAATCAATTAGGGGGACCTTTATGTGTAATTTTGCCCAACGTGAAAATGTACTGAATAATTTAAGCACTTGCGTGATAACTAATTATCACAAATTCAGGGGAAAACGTATTTAAAATTAGAAGAAATTGGTTTTATCAAAAATATAAAAACGGTCATACAGTAGCTTGAGTCATTAGAGAGTTTTCATTATCTCGTTCGAGAATCAATTCACAGATAAAGTTTCTCCTTTCTGACCAAAACAACCCAGCCAACCACGCACTTGTAGAATCTGTCGCGAGCAGTCTTGCGAGTTTATTGTTACATATGGCGAGCCGAGTTGTCATTTAATCATAAATAGATATCTTAGTTTTAAATAGAGATATCTTAGTTTTTAATAGAGATATCTTAGTTTTTAATAGAGATATCTTAGTTTTAAATAGAGATATCTCTGTTAATAGAGATATATCTGTTAATAGAGATATCTCTATTAATAGAGATATCTCTATTGAAAACTAAGATATCTCTATTAAAAACTAAGATATCTCTATTTAAAACTAAGATATCTCTATTTAAAACTAAGATATCTCTATTAAAAATGAAAATAGAGATATCTTAGTTTTAAACAGAGATATCTTAGATTTTAAATAGAGATATCTCTATTAATAGAAATAAAGATATCTCTATTTAAAACTAAGATATCTCTATTTAAAACTAAGATATCTCTATTTAAAACTAAGATATCTCTGTTTAAAACTAAGATATTTTCATTGTTAATAGAGATATCTTAGTTTTAAATAGAGATATCTTAGTTTTAAATAGAGAAATCTTAGTTTTAAACAGAGATATCTCTATTAATAGAGATATCTCTATTAACAAAGATATCTTAGTTTTGTTTCCGGTACAGAGCAATATGGGAGGAGTGTTCATACTATCGGCAACTGAGGTAACTTAGCAAGAAAACGGTTTCAGGCTCCCCAAAGTAGGAGATTACTCAACCGTATAGACAAATGACCTACTCCTACTAATGAAGATTTATAGCCCAGAGTAGCCAGTTTCTGGCCTTGATAACTTTTGTACACTTTCTTTTCTTGATTGTGTTTCAGTTCAGTAAGCCTATGTTTGTTTCAGTATACCTCCATGGTTTCAGGATCCCTGTATTTTGAGGAACAGCTTTGTGTTATAAATATATATTTGGTTATGATATATCATATAAAGGTTATATAAAGTAAAGTGAATACTTTATATATAAAAAGAAAACTAATTCTTTTATCAAGTTTCTTTTTAAAGTTAGTCATTTGTTTCGTTAGAAGATGCTTTAAAAATATGTTACAGCATAGTAAATATTCATTAGACTACAAGTATAGCCTCTATATTATTTTGAATCTGTTCAACCATGAAGCCCCGGTGGTCAAATAGTTACTATGACGCTCAGCGCATTGACAGCGAGAGGTCGCGTGTATATATAGTGTATATACACCATGATATAATATAAATATTGTAAACGCCTTATGGTTATGACGAGTGATTTTCTCAGACTCAGCTAAAGATAGGGATAATCACTACAAAAAAACTCACAAAACAAATAGCCACGAAGGCTAGAAAAAAACAATTAATAGAAACCTTTATAAAAAGAAAATACTATTCTGCTATAAATAATTATATTAATAATACAAAAAAGAATTACAAAACTATTCGCAAATTAATTCTCAAAAACAAACAAATATTGAAAAAGTTTACAAAAATGGTGAACTGTCTAGCAGTGATGAGGAAACTGCAAATGAATTTATTAAACATTTCACATCTATTGCAGTGGTGGCTCAAGAATATAATTTATGAGGGGTGGGGTTAAGA
>NW_022744940.1:575-5147 GCF_011630105.1 Anneissia japonica | reverse complement strand
GCTGTAATTAATCGGCCTGCGTGTGGCATGAAAAATTTAAAAAAATAAATAAAATAATAATAATAATAAAAAGAATAATAATAATAACTAAAAATGTTTTAATAATAATGACGGGAAATAATAATAATAATAATAATAATAATAATAATAATAATAATAATAATAATAATAATAATAATAATAATAATAATAATAATAGATGATGATGATGATGATGATGATGATTATTTAAAAGTGAATGATAAAGTCGTCCCCTGGACCCTGGATGACGTACATTGGCAAACCAGCACAAACTTTCTCTGTTCCCTAGGAAGTGTACCTAGTCGTTCGCTATTTCTTTAGCACACGAAACTAGTATAATTATTTAATGCCAAAACATCCTACCAGTTACCCATTAATATTCCTAGGTAGAAAGAGACAAACGTAGATAAAGTGCCTTGCCCAAGGACACAAGCGACTTCCAGCGCGAGAACCCCTGACTGACCTCAATGTTGGGATATAAATGTAACAAATTGGAGCGGAAATATATAAATTAATAAAATGATTAATATGATGAAATGTAGGATTAAACAAATTTAACAGATCCAAAAAGTATAGATCTTTATTTAATCAAAACAAATGATCTGACATAGCAAATGAATATGAAGATGCAAAGGCTAAATCATTATTTGCATGTGAATGTTATATTTAGCATTTATTGATAGTTATTACATCTGTTACGAAATAATTTCGTTAAATATAGCATGAAAAGAGTATGACAGTGGATGGTGAAAGTATGTTTTAAGGACCTAACTGATAGCCAGAGTCCTTGGACACACACTGCTCTGCGCATATATAAACCTAATCACATCTGGAATCAATCCGCTGCTGCCAAAACAGATTCCTACCACATTCTAAGGTATACGCTATCCCATCAGACATTGCAACAGGAAACAAAACTAAGATATCTCTATTAACAGAGATATCTCTGTTAATAGAGATATCTTAGTTTTAAATAGAGATATCTTAGTTTTAAACAGAGATATCTTAGTTTTAAATAGAGATATCTCTATTAATAAAAAATATCTTATTACTAGAGATATCTATATTAAAAACTATGATATCTTTATTAAAAACTAAGATATCTCTATTTAAAATTAAGATATCTCTATTAAAAACTAAGATATCTTTATTAACAATGAAAATAGAGATATCTTAGTTTTAAATAGAGATATCTTAATTATAAATAGAGATATCTCAGTTTTAAATAGAGATATCTCAGTTTTAAATAGAGATATCTCTTTTAATAGAGATATCTCTATTAAAAACTAAGATATCTCTATTAAAAATTAAGATATCTCTATTTAAAACTAAAATTATTAAAGATATATGCATTGACATACTCATTTGAATGCGGCTCTCTTGGAATTTAAAGTGGCCATCATGCAATCATAATAGAAGTTATATCTATATAATAGGTTTTCTTAACGCCAATTACAATGACTTTGTCTCCCAAATCAAAAAACATAAGTGAGGTTGTATCCAAAATGTTTCTTGTGACCAATCATTACACCATATTTACTGCATGTAATAAAGGTGTTATAAAAGAATAAGCCTTGAAACCATGTATTTGGTGGCCATTTTTGAATTCAAAAGAGCCAACATTTATTCAGTCAGTATTTGTAATTGCATATATTTGTTTAATAAACCCGAAAACATTCACCGTAATTGAGGCTCTACAAGTTCAGATATGCTTTGTAATGCAATTTAATGGCAGCCATCTTGGAATTCAAAATGGCCACCATGCAATCGAAAGGTAAGTTATACCATGGAGGTATGGTTATACCAATGTTTGTTGACCCCTCAGGCGCCTCCTATCCTGATAGAACTACAAAAAAGCTAGCTGGCAAGGGATGGTAAAGGGGAAATCAAATAGAACGAAATAAGTGAGTTTTTGAAATGAGATTTAAACAAAGAGACGGATGGCAACTCACGAATACATAACGGTATATTGAATCGCCAGTTTTACCAGGCATTATAGTATAGTAAATTTTCCTCGTGGAATAGTTTGATAACATTAAGACTTACAGTCCATTTGGGTAAATGAATCATCGTGTTTAGTTCGTTCATGTTGTTTTGGCGACCGGTATACGACAGGGCCGGCGGAACGTTTTTCAAAGTGGGGTGGGGAGTTGCATGCGTATTCTTTTTTCAGCTAATCGATAAGCTCCAAAAAAAAAAAAAAAAAGTGGGGGGGGGGGATCCGGGGGTTCTCACCGGGAAAAGTTTGATTCCTAGTTAGCGGGAAATGAGCTTTTCCGACTTCTGAGGTGTCTTAATTACTTTTAAGTTCTTCAAAATTAAAGGTTTTCCCCTCTTGAAAACGGTCAGGTAATTTTTCCCCATTGATATTACAGTAAATAGGCCTTATGTGTGTATACATACATAAAAATATAAAAAAAATTGAGTAGATGTATACGAATTTTTTCCATGAATCGATAAATCCCCAAAAGAAAGGAGGGTCCGTGGGTTTTCGAGCCCCCGGGAAAATTTTGATTCCTAGAAGGCGGGAAATGAGTTTCCCGACTTCTGAGGTGCCTTTTAATTACTTTCAAGTTCTTTCAAATTTCAAGGTTTTTCCCCTCTTAAAAATGTTTCAATGAATCAATAAACCCCAAAAATAAAGAGGTCCGGGTTCCTCCGGGAAAATTTCGATTTCTAGATGGCGGGAACTGAGCTTTCCTGACTTCTAAAATGTCTTTAAAATGACTTTTTAAGTTCTTTAAAATTCTTTATTTATTTTTTTATTTATTTATTAACCAAATCAACAGCAGACACAAATCCGCCACTTACAGAATGATGGTACACAAGACAAGAAACAGAAAACACTTAACTAATCACATCCAAGACAGTACGACGAAAAGTAGGCAAGTCAAAATTAAAAATATCAATATTGGGATAGGCCTGAACTAAATTATTATAAGATATACTTAATCTACTAATAAACCCTTTTTTTAAAACATTAACTCTACTAAAAGGAATATTAAAAACATTGTTATTTCTTAAATTACGAACAGGAACACGGAGGCCAAAAGAAGAAACTAAATTACAATCACAAATGGAATGCATACATTTAAATAGAAAATAAGATCTTTAAGATATCTGCGGGACAGAGGTGAAAGTATAGAAAAGTGATAATCGTTATTGCAAGTATTTTTAATGTCATTGTTTAAATTATTCTCAATGGTCTGGTTGTGGCTGTTGTAGCGCAAAAACTTGGAATGAAGCCGCTCAATGCGCGAGGCCTGAGTTTTTGAGAATGAATTAAAAATAATAGAACAGAAATCTAAATTAGGTTGAATAAGTGTGAGGTAGAGATGAATCTTAGAATGGGTATCCATGTATTTAAAATTGCGCCACATCACAAGCAGCCTATTGCACTTTTTAAGAAGACTTTCAACGTGAAAAGAAAATGTGAGAGAACAATTTAAAATAATACCGAGATCACGATAATGCTGCACCTTATTAATAGGATTGTCATCAACTAAATAAATATAATTAATTTTGTTTTTATTTAAAGTGCCTCTGCCACCTATTCTGACAATTTTTATAAACTACAGCGTGTTTATATTTATAAGTATATTATAAACATAAGTGTTGGTCATAAATTACGAATAAAATTGATTTTGTACGAAAAAATGAGTTTGAAGTGTCATTTTTGTAAGACCTTAGAAACAACGAGGTCACTCAATGACGTCATTGGTGACCGACTTTCCCAAACTTCATCCAAGCGCGAAATCAAAACAAACACTGCGATGGTGGCCTAGCGGAGGAAGAAAAGCCCGAACTTCTACCCTAGGCTGTTAGTATAATTACATAGTTTCCCGAGTTTTATACAATATTCCAGTAAATTGTGTTGTAGGGGGTTATAAGTGCACACGAAGTAAATATTTTACGTTACCTAAAGATAGTAAAAGACGTTGTTGAGTTAAATTTGTCAATTTTACAATTCAAATTTTCATGGGCCGGTGAGCACAAGTCAAAAGAATTCGTGTGCTCACTTCGTGGATGATCACTTCATGTGGATTCAAAACGACGTTGGGCTTGCAATGCAAACTAGGCCTAGCTCTGAGAGATCTTGCTGTGTCTACTATAAAAATCAGAGACGATCAAGTCCAGTGAGAAAAAGAATCCATCCGGGCTAGGGCCTGGCGAGGCCTAGTACGGCAAATAAAACAACAAGTAGCCTATGCTAAGTACCGGGTTTCGGGATCCTCGCATTACTTGTTTACTTGTATCCCAAGAGTCTTCTACAGTCTATATAAGGCTGCCCTAATCAATGATGGGGATGAGGTGGTCTTAATTTCCCTGGCCCCTCTAGGCTATAGGCCAAGACCTAATTCAAATTCCCAGTTGCAGTTGTTAATTTAAACGTGCCGCCATTTTTTTTCTGTTTAGATTAGTAGTAGGGCCTAGGCTAGGTCTAGCCTGGTGGACCTATGACTGTAATTCAATAAGTAATATCACTTACAGGTACCTCTCATTGTTTACGGCTGAACATCTTTTAAACAAATCTTGCAAAAGTCCGTAGGC
>NW_022744940.1:0-496 GCF_011630105.1 Anneissia japonica | reverse complement strand
AAAAAAATCACATCCCATTTTTTGGTTGATGATAAAGCAATCTTGAATTTGCGGCGGTTTCGGTAAAAGATGCTGAAGGCCAGGGAGATCGAAAATTTCGCCTTCATGGTTCAAGTTTCTACTAGGGCATCTACCTAGGCATATCCATGTCTTTGTCCTTGCGCTATGAATGACTGAATAAAAAATAGTTTTTCTAGCTAGCGCTTTATTACAAAATTATAACTTTTGTTTGTTACGCGCGCACACACTGTCACATGTATAAAACGCGCGAACACTCTTCCTATCCATTTTTTAATACACATGAACTATTTATTTATGATGGAAGAATAAGGATTTATGATACCGTACGTACAGTACCTACACCCTGACCTTCGCCTGGGCGAACTGGACGAACTGGGCGAAGGCCTGGATCCGCGCCTGGGCCATTTATATAGGGTATGTTCAGACTCACGGAATAACAGTAGCTTAACTAACGCCAGGCGTACACTAATCCGCG
>NW_022744939.1:15763-17795 GCF_011630105.1 Anneissia japonica | reverse complement strand
GTCGGAGTTGAGAACAGTTTCGACGTCTTCCTGTTTACGAGGTATCTTTGAAATGAGCCAACCTCAAATGTATGTCGCCCCGTTTCGGTGATTTGTCTTCTCCGTGAATCGCATGTACTTAACTTCCATCTTCTTCATAAACTCGGACTCGGAAAACTTCTTCAGATAATCCAATTCGGCTACTGTGTAACCCTTCAAAACGAGCACCCAATTATCTGACCATTCTTCTCGTACTTCATACATTCTGCACAATTTCACTCCTCGCAGCTAAATGTACCGAAAATGACATATCGATCACTGTTATACACAACGGAAGCGGCGCCGACGATAGTTGGGGCAGCCGGGCACCGTTTGCAAAGAGAGTCATCATAGGAAACAAAATAAGCAAAACAAAACAAAAAATTACGTTTCTTTCGTCTTTTATTTATTAACCAAATTACATTATCTTATTTATCTGCGAACTAAACAAACGTTTAAGACTATTAAGCAATAATATGAAAGAATTGTCCGTTTTGGTCGATGCGACGTACTTCCAGACGATCGTTACCCATTCTCTTCATGTTGGGCTCGAACCTGGCCAATACCAAAACGTGCACCGGATCGATAAGATAATTTTCTCCTCTGTACTTCATCGAACGATCCTTCAGACCGTTAATCAACTTGTAGTTGAAAAACGCAGAGCCGTTCTGTTGTTTGCGGGAAAGATCAAAGACGACGATCCCCGTTCCATCGCGATGTTTGCGAAAGGCGCGTGCGAAAAGCCGGTAACTGGAACTGGTATATATACGGCCGTCCATGACTGCTCTTACGTACTGTGCGAAAAAGGTCTTCCCGGCTCCGCCACTTTTATCGACAACCCAGTAAATGTTGTGGTCGTGTACAGGCCCGGCCAACACATCCATCAGGCTTTTCTGCCACGGCCTCAACGCACACCGTTCGTATCCGTTTCTCTGAATCTCCAATTCACGTCGGTTTCCAACAGTCCTCATCAAATCGAAAATAGTTTCGGGGCGGCAATCGAAAGCCTGAACGCTCTCGCTTTTTTTAGTACCTTTGTTGTCCTCAAGATCTATCGTGATATTTTTTACGGCGAAACCGTTGAAAGAAAAGATGTGGGAATGTTTTCGAATTCGCTTCTCCTTTCGTTTAAGCAACCTCTTCTGCCTCTTTTTCTGGAAACGTTTTATTTTCTTATCTTCATTATCCTTCTTTCTTTTCACCGCTTCGTTTCGCGTTGAGTCCTCAAAATTTGCACAATAGATTTTATCTGCCAGAGCCTCGAATTCCATCATGTGCTTCGATTGTTGCTATAACACGAAGATCGAACGGTGAAATGAGGGTAGACACCAACATCGTTTATTTTATATAGTGGGAAAATGAAATATCTCCTGCTTGTCGGTCGCGATTATTCCAACTCGTGTCCGTCGCTGCCGATCTTTCGGATACGCCACCTGTCGGCGGACATGGCGCGAAGGTCGGGCGGAAAGTTGGCGAACACAACGACGTGAGGCACTGCGAACAGCTTCACCTTTCTGTGGTACTTGGGGCTGAAGAGGCGTCCGTTCTTGAACCTCTCCATCAGTTCGTAATTCACGCGTTTCTTCTGGGAGCGGTGCAGGTCGAAGACGACGATGCGCTGTCCGTCGTAAGCGTACGCGGCCTTGGACAAGTTGGCTGCATCGTGCAAATTAAATCGTACTTCCACCAGTCCGTTCTCCTGGCACCCTGTCTCTTATACACATCTAGATGTGTATAGAGGCTCGTGGTACCAGTAGACGACGCGCGGGTCCGGTCTTCTTGACAGCTCGTCCATAAGTCCTTGTTGCCACGATCTCAGCACGACGGTGCTGAATACGTCGTTCTGTTCTTCGCCGAATGGCTCGTCGGCCACTCGATCGTCTGAGTCGGCCATCGATGGAGCGGACATTACAAGTTAATTTGTCGATAATGATCGGACGCACGTGTATATAAATATATCTATGCACTAACTCCTTATCGAACGACCGTCTGATTTAAAATGTGAAATGGGAAG
>NW_022744939.1:14079-15509 GCF_011630105.1 Anneissia japonica | reverse complement strand
GGACTTCGTCGATCAACTCGTCTATCCGCCATTCCACGTTTCGTCGGTACCGATTTACGTCGTTCCCGCACTCCTCCCTCAGCCTGCGTTCCGATCCGTCTGCCAGCATGCGCATCCAAGCTGACCTCTGTTTCACATGCGACGATATCGGCTTCATCAACGTCGGCTCTTCGGGAGCGAACTTCAACTTTTTACCCAGCTTTATCGCCGAAGTTGCCCTAACCTTTTTTCGGTAAGGATTCTTCCTATCCCTGTCTCTTATACACATCTAGCGTGTCCGGGAAGACTGCCTCCGTTCTTCTCGGCCAATTGTCGAATGTCCACTTTCTGAAACACTTCCTTGGCGCTTCGATCGAAGTACCAAACTGTCGTTCTGTCGGTCATATATTCGAAAATTGTTTTTTCGATGACGTTTTTCATCGGAGATTCGTCGAATCTCACCTTAAAATGCTGGCAAGCTTTTTCGAGAGAATTTAGCAAGAGCAGGTTCGCGAACAAGGATTTTCCATCCGACAAGATGTCTGAGGAGCCGGCGAGATGTCTCAACGCGTTGGTCTTAGTGTCCAATTCGTCTTTCAAAACGGCATCCTCCAATTCGTTGGAAGCGGTGACGCGGATTCGATTGCCCTTGCAGCAGTCCTCGTTTTTCTTCAGGGCGTCCAAGCACAATTTCGCTATATCCAGATGTTTCCATCTGGGAAGTAGAATGCTGAGATGCACCATGAAAACCCGGTTGGTGGACGTCGGAAGCACAAGCTCGCATTCGTCTTCGTCGCTCATCTCCCCCACGTCAGCCAAAGCTTGATGGAACCGTCCCACAGCCGACAGGATAGTACCTTGGACAAGTTGGCTGCATCGTGCAAATTAAATCGTACTTCCACCAGTCCGTTCTCCTGGCACCCGCCGTCTTCGCAAGCCAAGAGCGTCCGCTTTCTCAAGAATCGCAGCCTCGTCTCGTAAAAGTCGACGTTCACTTGGGCATGACCGTTTTCCGTCGTCGGTAATTGTTTGATGTAACGAACGTCGGCACGCGGATCGAAATCTGTCGAGCCCCAGTATGTGTGCCTAGGGTGCACCCGGAGATGCGAAAGAAATTTCAGCTCCTGCATGCGGTTACCAGTTCTCAGCCGCAAGTGGTTTCTATCGAGGAAAACGCGATCGCGATCGTTGCCAAGTTCGTCGGCTTCCTCCATCTTCTCGATCATCTCGTCGGATATCAACCGGTACTCGTCGTCGTGAGAAGCCACGTATGCCTCCGTTCCGAAGCTGCACAGCAGGAGCTGTCGCTTGCGACCGAATTCTTCCACGAACCAGAACGGCTTCTTGTCTCCGCTCGGCATGGAACTCATTATATTCTTGCATTTTTTGCCGCATATTCCTGTCGTTCGTTCCAGCGTTTCCAAAAGATCTTCCATCGTGCCGGCGTTGTT
>NW_022744939.1:12002-14049 GCF_011630105.1 Anneissia japonica | reverse complement strand
TGCAGGGAATGCCGATCCTGTTTCGCCAGCCACCTCCTGTGAGCCGCTATCACGCGGGAGGAGTGGCAACACTGGTTCTCGTTGGGCATCCTTTGATTTTCGTCGCAGATAAACTTAGGTGGGCATCCGTACACTTTCACCACGCCGAAGATCAAGCCGAGCAGACGCGTGAGCTCGAACACGCGACCTCTAAGTCTGGAGTCGGTTCTCAGGCCGAACTTCAGATTCAACTGTTCCAAAACCAGAGCTAGCTTGTCCCAAGTAAGCATGAGCATCCTCTCGCAGTACCATGCGTCGCTTTCAAAACGTCTCGGTTACATTTTCAACTCGAGCATGCGAAACGTCTCCATGACCAGGTGTCTGATGGTGCCGTACTGCATCCTGACGTCGATAAAATCCAACTCACTCTCGTATCCTTCCATCTGCTTCGGCACGACGACGTCGTCGCTTGGAGGAAACTCGAACGTCGTGATCCTCGTGTCTATCGAGTAACACACGTCCTTCTCGTTCATCGCCATGAACGTAGCACTATCGCACACGTTCACCGCCGTCCTGACGCCGTGTCGTGTGGCTCCGGTGTTGGGATCGACCATCTTCTCCGTGCGTTCCGACCTGGTGCATCCCGAATCAAGCTTCTCCTTCATGATCGCCGCTTCCTGGCTGCTCTCGACGGCCAACGGGTTCTTGTCGCTCTTGGAGCCGGGAGCGGGTGGGACGAACTCGTTCGTGAACCTTATCTTCTTGGAGTTCCTGTACTTGCTCGCGTTCTCGACGAGCACCGCCTTTGCCGTCCTGTACGTCACGTCGTCGGAGTAGGCGGTGCCTATGACGCTCTTAGCGGCCGACATCACCGATGTCTTGCCGGTGTCCGGCGGTCCGACCAGTATGGCGTGCATGCTCATCGTCCTGTGTGGCCGAAGCTGATTTATGCCCGAAAGGAGGATGTAGCAGAGCTCGCCCATGGCGTTCGACACTCCGGTGAATTCATCCACACGACCCATAACGTTCATGAGGTATCGGTAGCCGAAGTCGGCGACGTCGTCTCCACCCTTGCCAAACGCGTACATCGTGTAGAAACCGCCATCGGCTGACTTTCTCCCGTTCAGACAGTACACGCCACCCATTTTCGCACGCCAGTTATCGGTGTAGGATTGTCGAACCGTTCTACTCATCTGGGCGTTGTTGTTGCCGTGCTTTTGATAGTACAGCTTGTAAAAGGGTCTGGCACGTTTGGGATCGGAGAAGGTGTCAGGCGCCAAACCCATTTTTCTAAAGGTCTTTAACAGTAAGGCGATCGTAGGATTTTTTTCCGAATACTTAGACTCGGCTTCGTCGTTTTTCTCCTTCCGGTTGGTCACGTACAGTTGGTCGATTTCAGCCGCCGCCTCGTCGTCGTCTTCGTCGTCAGTATCTCCTGCGACGTACACTCCCAATCTTTCGCCGGTAACGCAAGACGGAAAGAGCCTGCGCATAAAGTAGTCGGGCTGGAACATGCACGACTCCAGCTCCCACGCCACCATGTGCCGAAAAGATGTGCGTCGACCTTCCAAATCTTTCGTTATGGCCCTCGGATCTATTTGCTCCAAAGACTTGGCCGTCTCCGGCGTCAAGGTCTCTCGATCGATTTCGAACAGCTCGTCGAGTTCAACGACGCGTTTGCTGGCGACCATGTCGATGGCGACGTCTTCGTCTTCCATTAGTTCACGCGTGAGTTTTTTTCTGTAATCTCTTCTCCTCTTCGATGCGAACAAAGTCTTCGGCGACAGCAGTTCGGCGCGTACTCTCCAAGCTTCGGGCTCGTCCCGCTCACGGACGGTCGGACGAAGGCGACCTCTAGGCATACCAGGAACCCTATAGCGAAAGTACATCTCTATGCTGCGATCGAAGTTTTCCAGTCTCTGCAGAAACGGTACCGGGCTATGAACCTTACTTTGTTTCATGTCGGACGTCCCCTCGCCGAACATAGGATCAAAATTCTTGAAAGCGTATCTCAAAGAACTGGTTCCATCGATTCGTCTCTTTCTCTTTTTCGCTCTCCCTCCAGTCG
>NW_022744939.1:9448-11826 GCF_011630105.1 Anneissia japonica | reverse complement strand
CGTGTAAGACTCGCAGTTCATGAGAGAGTCGTTGGGTATCTCGTTCGAAGTTGCTTCGACGCACATCACGGTCATCGGCTCTGCGAACAGGAAATCTTCGGTGATCCGACTGCCCGGTAGCAGCTCGCACGGCAGAAGGTCTTCTCTGTTTGAGGGAAGGTTGGTATCAAATTTTCCGGTCATGTTTTCTTGCAAACTTCTTTTCGTGAAGTGAGGAGATTTCAAACTGTTGGGCTTTTATAGTCTCCTATCTCAACAGGGAGCTTTCGATTAGAACGACGACGCGAGAACGGAATCACTTACTCGTGACCGTTCTACATGGCGTCTTACGTTTTTCAACAAAATCCAGAAATGTCGAACTTATCGTTTTTGTAAGTAAGTCAAGAGAGACAAAAATTAACTGACAATTAAACTTTTTTCATATTTTTTTTCATTCTTTATTTGTTCAAATCTCTTCAAATCTACATACTATTTGTATCAATCTTAACACTGAACTTCGATTGTGCGGTCATCTTGCCTCGCCAAGGAACCGCCGTGTTTGACTCTGTTTAAGTTTGTTCATGTACAATTGGCTTATTTCCGCCGCCTCGCAGGACGGAAAAGATCTGCGCAGAAAGTAATCGGGCTCGAACATGTACGGCTCCATATTCCAGGCCAGCATGTGTCGGAAGGATATGCGGCGGCCTTCCGGATCCCTGATTATGGCCCTCGGATCGATCAGCTCCAAGGACTTTGCCATTTCCGGCGATAGGGCCCCTCGATCGACTTCCATTAGCTCGTCGAGATCCATGATGCCTTCGCCTCCGACCACGTCTTCGTCGTCGTCGTCGCACAGCTCTCGGGTGAGCTCTTCCCTGTAATCTTTTCTCCTACTTGATCCCAACAAGGTCCTCGGCGACAACAGGTCGACGCGAACGTCCCACGCTCGTTCGTCTTCCTTCTCCCGGACTGTCGGACAAAGCCTGCATTTGGGCATCCCGGGAAGTTCGTAGCGAAAGTACATTTCTATGCTGCGATCGAAGTTTTCCAGTCTCTGAAGAGACGGCACCGGACTGCAAAGCGTTTTTCTCCTTTTGAACTTGCTGGCTATTCCCATTCCTAATTTCGGTAAGAACGTTCTGAAAGCGTATTTAAAAGAACCCGTTCCGTCCTCTCGTCTCTTCCTCTTCGTATTCCTTCTTCTCGCTGCCGGAGCGTCGTCTTCACCGTCGTCGCTCTCGTCTTAGCTGTCGCACTCGTCGTCGTCGTCTTCTTCGCTCTCTTCGTCGTCGCCGCCGTCGCTGTCGTCGCCGTCATCGTCTTCTTCGCTCTCATCGTCTTCTTCGTCGTCGTCGTCGTCGCCGTCTTCAATGGTCATTGTTTCACGATGCCTTCCTTCGTTAGACAAAGACCAAGTTCCGTCTCCCAATCGGCATAACCGTAGTTCACGACGAGAATGTCTCTGACCGTGAGCTCCAACCACCTCTTTAGACGGGTGGGAAGGACGAGCCAAAAAACGCGACCGCAATCTACGACTCCTCTCGCGTTTTCGTGGACGATCACGCTCGGCTCGAGCAAGGAGCACACGCAAGCGTACGGTTCGTCCTTGTAGTGAAGCTGCAAAGCCAACCGGAAAAGCACCTGCAGCATCACGTACGTGTACGACTCGCAGTCCATGAGGGAGTTGGTGGGTATCTCGTCCGACTTGGCTTCGACGCACAGGACGGTCATCGGCTCGGAAAACAGAAAATCTTCGTCGATTCGACTGCAGGGAAGCAACTCGCACGGCAGTAGTTCCTCCTTGTTCTGAGGTAGACTGCTATCGAAATATACAGACATCTTCCCCTCAATTCTTTTCAATTTTTTTTCACGAAATGAGGAGATTAAAAAAAAATTAGTCCAGAGAAGTCGAATTTTTTTAAGTCCTGAAAAGTCGAAAATTTTTACAAGTCCAGAGAAGTCGAAATTTTGTCTAAGTCTAAAAAGTTCGAAAATTTTTCTAAGTCCAAAAATGTCGAAATTTTTTCTAAGTCCAGAAAAGTCGAAAATGTTTCTAAGTCCACAGTTTCTCTCTCCTTCGTTTAGTTCTTCGTTCTCTCATCACCACTATCACAGCAAAACACATTGTAAAATCTCAACAAAAAAAAAAGATACAAAGATTTTTTTTTCAATAACTTTTATTTTCCTTCACTCTAATTGTTATACGTTTTCGTTTAAAGCGCGAGATAAGTTTGAAAGATGGGCTCCTTAAACGCAATCTCATCGATCTGCTTCAACCCTTGTTATAGTACGGATTCTTGCAAGTGTGAACTGGTAGGCTACCCCCGTTCTTATCAGCAAGCTGCTGAATTTGCACGATCTGAAGTTTATCCCCAGCGCTTCGGTCGTAATACACAATA
>NW_022744939.1:9082-9443 GCF_011630105.1 Anneissia japonica | reverse complement strand
TCATGTTCTCGAACACGGATTCCTCGATCACCTCCTTCATCGACGATTCCTTCGATGCAGCCGTCTCGTTCTGCATAACGGGATGGATCAGCGAGAACACAAACAGGAGATCCGCCGGATCCGGCTGCGACTCGACGATTACCTTGGAGGGCAGGCTATGCAGATCCTGGTTCGCCAGCCATTTCTTGTGAACGGCCATCACGCGGGATCGATGACAGCACGAATTCCCGTCAGGTAACTTTGGATTCTCCTCTAAAATGAACTTGGGTGGGAACCCGTACACCTTTACCACTCCGAATATCAAACTGAGCAGACAGGTAAGTTCGAACGCACGTTTCCTAAGGTTCGTGTCGATTCTTAG
>NW_022744939.1:4346-5536 GCF_011630105.1 Anneissia japonica | reverse complement strand
CGAGAGGTTCCCTGTGGAAAACGGACTACCACTACGTAAAAGACGGCGACCCGACGATGGCGGGTGGACGCTTACCTCTTCGAAGAAGCAACCGGAAGAAAAAGAACAGTGAATGAGACGAAATAAAAGAATTTGAAAAAAAAAAATTGTGTTAATTTTCTCTTATTTTATTTTAGTCAAAAATACATCACAAACACTACAACCTTGTCGGCTGACAAGTCCCTTCCGAACCGCACAGTCTTCGATCCGCACGACGGTGTAGGGACCTCGGTCGTGGACACGACGGTGTACGCGACGGCGGTATCCAAGAAGGGTGTAGTCGACGACGGTCTCAGAGTCGTGAGCGCGTCTCGAACACCTCTTTGTACTCGATGTTCGTTGGAGATCGCGGACACGTCCGCGTACTCGACGTCGGTCAGCGGGTTGCAGTCACGAGCGTGCAGTCAACGTACGTCCGTGTACTCCACGTCGGTCTATTCAACGTGCCTTGGAGAGTCGCGAACACCTCCGTGTACTCGACGTTCGTCGGAGATTTGCGGACTCGTCCGTGTACTCGACGACCGACGGAGATCGCGGACGCGTCCGTGTACTTGGCTTTCTTTGGAGATTCGCGGACGTGACAGTGTACTCGACGTCCGTCGGAGATCCGCGAACGTGACAGTGTACTCGACTTCCGTCGGAGATTCGCGGACGCGTCCGTGTACTCGACGTCCGTCGGAGATTCGCGGATTCGTCCGTGTACTCGACGTCCGTCTGAGATTTGCGGACTCGTCCGTGTACTCGACGACCGTCGGCTGTTCACGGACACAATTTCTTTCCGATTTCCAAAAAAATGTTTTCGAAGTCTAATTAGAGACGTGTACTCGACATCAGTCGAGGTTCGCGGACACTCGACGTCCTTCGTCGAGACGCGGAAAATTTCAAAATTTTTTGTAAGTCTAGCTTTCAGAAAAGTCCAGAGAGGCCGAACCTGTGAACCGGACGGAGGACACGGTCACGAGTGTACTCCTCGTCCGTCTACTCGACGTCCTTCCGCGTACTCGAAGTCGGTCAGCGGTGTCACTGACGCGAGTGCGTACCCAACATCCGTCCGTCTACTCCACGTCCGTCTACTCGACGTTCGTCCGTCTATTCCACGTCCGTCTACTCGACGTTCGTCCGTCTATTCCACGTCCGTCTACTCGACGTCC
>NW_022744939.1:3744-4213 GCF_011630105.1 Anneissia japonica | reverse complement strand
GAGTGTGTACTCGACATCCGTCCGTTATCTCGAGGTCTGTCGGCGAGTCGCGGAAGCGAGTGTGTACTCGACATCCGTCCGTGTACTCGAGGTCTGTCGGCAAGTCGCGGACGCGAGTGCGTACTCGTCATCCGTCCCTGTACTCCACGTCCGCGTACTCGACGTCCGTCTACTCGACGCCCGCGTACTCCACGTCCGCGTACACGAGGACGTTCGGCGGATCGCGGACGCGAGTGTGTACTCGACATCCGTCCGTGTACTCCACGTCCGTCCCTGTACTCCACGTCCGCGTACTCCATGTCCGTCGGCAGGTCGCGAACACAAATCATTTCAAGTTTCAGAAATTTTTTTTCAAATTTGAAATAGTCTATGTACTCGACTTTCGTCTACTCGACGTCCGCGTACTCGAGGTCAGCGTACTCGACGTCCGCGTACACGAGGTCGGTCGGCGGGTCGCGGACGCGAGTGT
>NW_022744939.1:0-3683 GCF_011630105.1 Anneissia japonica | reverse complement strand
CGTACTCAACGTCCGTCGTCGGGTCGCGGACACAAATTATTTCCAGTTTCAGAAAATTTTTTCAAATTTGAAATAGTCCATGTACTCGACTTTCGTCTACTCGACGTGCGCGTACTCCACGTCCGTCGTCGGTCGTGGACACAAATTATTTCCAGTTTCAGAAAAATTTTTTTTCAAATTTGAAATAGTCCATGTACTCGACTTTCGTCTACTCGACGTCCGCGTACACGAGGTCGGTCGGCGGGTCGCGGACGCAAGTGTGTACTCGATATCCGTAAGTCTACTCCACGTCCGTCTACTTGAAGTCCGTCCGTGTACTCCACGTCTGTGTACTCCACGTCTGTGTACTCCACATCTGTGTACTCCACGTCCGCGTACTCGACGTCCGTCGTCGGGTCGCGGACACAAATTATTTCCAGTTTCAGAATTTTTTTTTCAAATTTGAAATAGTCCATGTACTCGACGCTCGTCTACTCCACGTCCGTCTACTCCACGTCCGTCTACTCGAAGTCCGCGTACTCGAGGTCGGTCGGCAGGACGCGGTCGCGAGTGTGTACTCGACATTAGTCCGTGTACTCGACGTCCGTCTACTCGACGTCCGTCCGTGTACTCCACGTCCGTGTAATCCACGTCCGCGTATTCGAGATCCGTCGTCGGGTCGCGGACTAAAATTTTTTCAAGTTTAAGAAAATTTTTCCAAATTTGAAATAGAGAAATGAAATTTGAAACGGCGTACGCGACGACGGTAGTCGAGTCGAGGACACGTCCGTCTACTCGATGTCCGTCCGTGTACTCAACGTTCGTCTACTCGACATCCGCGTACTCGAGGTCGGTCGGCGGGTCGCGGACGCGGGTATGTACTAGACATCCGTCCGTCTCCTCCACGTCCGTCTACTCCACGTCCGCGTACTGGAGGTCGGTCGGCGGATCGAAGACGCGAGTATGTACTCGACTTCCCTCCGTCTACTTCACGTCCGTCTACTCCACGTCCGTCTACTCCACGTCCGCGTACTCTAGGTCTGTCAGCGAGTGGCGGACTCGATTGTGTACTCGACATCCGTCCGTGTACTCCACGTCCGTCTACTGGACGTCCGCGTACTCGAGGTCGGTCGGCAGGACGAGGACGCGAGTTTGTACTCGACGTCCGTCCGTGTACTCAACTTCCGTCTACTCGAAGTTCGTCCGTCTACTCGACGTCCGTCCGTGTACTCCACGTCCGTCTACTCGACGTCCGCGTACTCCACGTCCGTCGTCGGGCCGCGGACACAAATTATTTCCAGTTTCAGAAAAAGAATTTCAGAAGAAGTTGAGATAGAGACGCGTCCGTGTACTCGACGACCGTCTGAAAATCGAGGATGCGTCCGCGTATTCGCCGTCGGTAAGAGATCCGAGGAGGCGTCCGTGTACTCGACGTCCGTCTGAGGATCGCGGACGCGTCCGTGTACTCGACACGTCCGTGTACTCGAAGTCCATCTGAGAATCGCAAAATTATTTCCAGTTTCAGAAAAAAAAATTTCAGAAAAAGTTGAGATAGAGACGCGTCCGTCTGAGAATCGCGGACGCGTCCGCGTATTCGCCGTCGGTAAGAGATCCGAGGAGGCATCCGTGTACTCGACGTCCGTCTGAGAATTGCGGACGAGTCCGTGTACTCGACGTCCGTCTGAGAATAGCGGACGCGTCGGCGTACTCGACGTCCGTCTGAGAATCGCGGACACGTCCGTGTACTCAAAGTCCGTCTGAAAATCGCGGACGCGTCCGTGTACTCGAAGTCTGTATGAGAATCGCGGACGCATCCACCTACTCGACGTCGGTAGGAGATCCGAGGAGGCGTCCGTCTGAGGATCGCGGACGCGTCCAAGACGTCTTCAATTCGCACCTTCGATGTGTTGGCGACGTCCTTCTGCAAGTCAGGTACACGACTGTGTAATTTCCGAAAATTTGTCCTGAAAAGTTCTGAAAAGTCGAATCTACACCGGCCTCGTACAAATACAAACAATAGAAAAATACGAGAGATTTCGTGATTTTATTTTGGAATATATTTTATTTTACTAATTTTGCACAAAGTCTTTCTCGCGACAGAAAACGTATTCCGGAACGTCCAGCATCTCGGCGAGAAGGTGCCTACCGCACGCGAACGTCATGCAAGACAGCAGCGGCATCATCGTCTCCAGATCTTGAATTTCTCTCTTGACCCAGGGTTTCAACGGTATGCCGGTCTCCTTCGTCCACTGCGCGAGTACCACGGTCGTCAGGAATTCCTGCCATGATTTCGAACACGCGTCCACTACTTGGTGTAGAGTCTTGGCCGATATCGCGGTCGAGGAAGTCGACGAATGCGTGTTTGCGACGTCGGCGGGGACGGAACCGAGCAGGACGTTCCTGACGAGTACGTCGAGCGCGTGGGTCGCCTGTTCGACTCCGGAGTAAGACTTCACGTTAAACTCGCACGCCAGCATGCTCCTCTCGTCTCCCACGTCGTCCGTGGCGACGTCGGGAAGACCGTGCATCCCTCCGTGCCTCCGAGCTGCCAAGCTGCTCCTCAGATTCTCCTTCTCCAGTCGGCACCGCGCAAGGTCGGCGAGAAGCTTCTGTTCCTTGTCCACGGCGGCGGCCTTTCGCGCGTCACTCAGTAGGGAAGCTGCTCGCGGAACTCCGATCGTTCTCGCGTGGACGAGATTTTCGACACCCGCACCCGTCACGCGATCTTCGTCCTCTTCGTAGTCGGCGTCCGGAGTCTTTCGCTCGTCCCTGGGACCGGTCACGATGAAGTTCACGGCAGAGTTTCGGACTGCGGCCAGGTTGTAGTCGGTAAGCGCCCTGACGTTCTCGTGATAGACGGCCAGATAGGACACGGCGCTTCGAAGTCGACCGTCGACGCTCGGACTATGTACGATCGTGACGGCGAGCGCTTCCTCGGTCATGACGGACCTGACGTGGAGGACGCCTTCCCGATTTCTGAACACCAGACATTCGTCCAAGTCCACCGCGACCGGGATTCCGTCGCGACACGTAGTCGCGACGAACCCGTATATCCACACCGATCTGATGACGTCGCGGACGAACCGGTCGAGGTGCGCTTCGTATCGTTCGCAGAACGCGGCGACCACGTCCTCCGACGGCCAGGGCATCTCCACAGTCGACTCTCCGTGCACGACGGTGCCCACGTTCGAGCGCATACCGTGTTCGAACATGGCTCGCACCGATATCGCCTTGCTCAATCTCGTCAGGATGCACATGCACATCGGTAGTTCGTCGAAGGTCTTCCTGACTCGTCGACATTGCTCCTCGTCCAGAAGATAGAGTTCGGCATTCTTGAATTCCTCGTTCACCCTACGCATGCAAGCGTCGCGGTTGTTCGCCACGTGGCGAACGTACTCCCTCGAGTCGAGGAACATTAGCGTCGCCTTCGCTTAACGTGTGCACGTCCGAGATGAACGTTTCGCTGTCCGCGGTGATCCTTTTCACACTACTATCCATAGTTTTCCAACACCGGGGCAAGACGTACGCGCCGCGTCGTGCGTTATTGGCCACGGGCGACCTCGTCGTGTTGCCGGCCGGCAAATCTGTCGGAACGAACGTGATATCGGAAGATTCGGAATACGAGTTACCTATCAGAGCAGCTAAAGATTCTTGATGGACGCGTGGAGATCGTTCGTCGCTTCGTTACCTCCGGGTTTGCACTG
>NW_022744938.1:0-894 GCF_011630105.1 Anneissia japonica | reverse complement strand
TATAATAGGCATATTATTATTATATGCCTATAAGGCCCTATACCGCATAAACGAATAATCACTCATAAAACCTAAATTTTTGTTTGAACCATTAACGTTAGATTTAAGACAGAAACCAACAGATCTTATCACATCTACAGTAGCCTTAGTAGATTTGACATTGGTGCATAAGATTAAAAGCCTAAATAACTTATTGTATGGCTTGGTTGTGAGCAACAGGGAAGCACTTTTGATGGTCTTTAACTAATTTTTTGTGGTTGTTAAGTTTACATTCGGTTTTTGCCTACATAATTGCCGTCGTTACATTTAGTTCAAAATAGTAGTGTGCTAGTGCGCTTTTGTACGACAGTGATGGCAAAATTCGGCAAACTGGGTTCGGCAAACTGGGTTTCCGCCAAGGGATTTTATGTTTTCGGTGAACTGGTGAACTGGATTCGGCAAACTGGGTTTTCGGAAAATTGGCCTAAATTTCGGCAAACCAGGTTTCGGCAAACTGGATTTCAACCAACTGGTCGGATATAATATTTTCGAGGGCTTGGTAGCACAAGTGTGGGAAATTTGGGGGGGAGTTGCAACATTTATGGGGTAGACTTGCGAGGACAATTGTGGGAAATAACCAGGGTGAAATTGGTAGTTAAATCCCTGGCCTATCCTGTGTCAAAGTAACACGATTTTCCACACGATGTTAGCAGAAAATTCAAGCTAAACTGGGTGCTAAGTGCGATTTTGGTAAATGGTAGTTCAAGTCTATAAGAATTTTCAGTAAAATAGGTAGCGCAAGTGTCTCATGTCTTGGTTAGTATGTAAGTGAGCTCCCCGGGATTACGGCCCATGGAAATGAATGATGATTGGTATTGTCAGTGTACGATTGAAATTACTTGAAACTTGTTCTTG
>NW_022744937.1:336-528 GCF_011630105.1 Anneissia japonica | reverse complement strand
GAAGGCGTTGATGTTTGAAAGCCAGTCAGACCACTTCCTGGTCGCGGGCCAACATTTCACCCCATTCCCACCCTCGGCCTAGCAAAGCCTGGCCTGGCCTGGCCTAGCCTAGCCTAGCCAAGCCAAGCCTAGCCTAGCCTAGCCTAGCCTAGCCTAGCCTAGCCTAGCCTAGCCTAGCCCGGCCCGGCCCAG
>NW_022744937.1:0-262 GCF_011630105.1 Anneissia japonica | reverse complement strand
AGCCTGGCCAGGCTTAGCCTAGCCTAGCCTGAGCTCATTCCTTCATGTTGAACGCAAATAAACGTCCCTTTTTTTTGGACTTTGTCACCGGCTCGAGTTTTAAAAAAACAAAAGGCCCGATATCGATCACCGATGGAAGGGGTAGATTTTTAACGGCACCCCCCAACCCTTGGGCCCCTCGAGACAATCGCCTCGGTCTAGCCAAGCCCAGCCCGACCAGACCAAGCCCAGCCTAGCCTTGCCTAGCCTAGCCTGGCCTAGC
>NW_022744936.1:0-524 GCF_011630105.1 Anneissia japonica | reverse complement strand
TTCAAAGATTTGTTGATTTCCATCATTTTCATCTGACTGTTAATTATGACAGTGGTTGCTAGCACATTTCTCATGTTTTGATTCGATAATGCCCACTATTTTAGCTAGTAGGCACTATAGGGTAAATGCCCGTCAATAGTAGGTCTAGACAAATAAGAAGCACAGGATGCGAATGAGTAACACAACACCGTAAAGTTTCTAAAATTACAAGACCAAAACAATTCAACAAACGTCTGTCTGACTAAGATTATAGTATGCTGCCGACGCAAATTACTAACAATAGCTAATATGTTATCAAATTATTTTATTTAAGAAATTTTTTTTTTTCGGTGTTTTCATAGGAATCTTCTGATTTTTACAGTATATAATTTCAACACTTAAGCTTTTCTGTATAATTTTTTTGAGATGAGACCCAGATGCGATCCAACGACACTCAACAATTCACTCACGACCCAAACTTGGGTTGCCGATGTTAGATCTAGAGGTGCTATGTACATAAAATTGTGTACCTAACCCCAGCCATG
>NW_022744935.1:286-799 GCF_011630105.1 Anneissia japonica | reverse complement strand
ACACCAAGTACCAGTTAGTCAACTCTGATCCTACTAGAAAAAATTCTTTGTATATATACACTACATGTTAACAATACGCATGGTAATAGTGTCAAAAATGGGCCGTGGGCCAAGAAGGTTAATTTCTTTGTCTAAAAATGTAGAATTAAATTTATAATAGATTTTTGATTGTTACCATCTTCATAACTTACGCACTTTTTTTAAATAGACAAAAATGTTTGAAAAATTCATTATGCAAATTAGGGAAAAATAGACCAATCATGTTACGGGAAACCAGGTGGTTGTGTGTTCAATTCCCACACGAACCAATTTTTTTTAATTTTTTTAAGGCAGTTTAGTTGATGGTGGATAATGAATAGGCAACCTGGTTGTTGTGTGTTCGATTCCCACACAAACATTTTTTTTTTAAGGCAGTTTATTTGATGGTGGATAATGGATAGCAAAACTGGTGGTTGTGTGTTCAATTCCCACACGAACCAATTTTTTTTTTTTTTTTTTTTTTTTTTTTTTTTT
>NW_022744935.1:0-204 GCF_011630105.1 Anneissia japonica | reverse complement strand
TTGATGGTGGATAATGAATAGCAAACCTGGTGGTTGTGTGTTCGATTCCCACACGAACCCAATTGCAATTAATATATTTTATATGAGAAGAATCTATGAATATTCACCACACGAGCCAGTTTTTTTTGTTTTTTTTTTTAGATAGTAGGTTCAATTCCCACACGAGCCAGGTTTTTCTTTTTTTCTTTTTTTAATCTTCATTAT
>NW_022744934.1:0-756 GCF_011630105.1 Anneissia japonica | reverse complement strand
CCTAAGGATAGGTCAGAATATTGGTTTTCTCCAATAAAGTGTTTCTTTTCTATAAAGTGTATTCGTTTCATATTCTGTTATCAGTGGTGGACCGTCAAGGCAAGCAAGGTATGCAGTGCATACCCTGACTAAAACAAATAAAAAAATATATACCATATAGTACAGCTTCTCCGTTTTTTTTAGCATTTCTTAGCCACAATCTTCTATATAAACCTTAATTTTTCGAGTGGATTGCTACATGTTACAACCACTAATGTAGAAAACAACAGCTAATGTAGTAACAACCGTTAATGTAGCATACTCCACAGCTTATGTAGTAAAAACAAAATCAACCCCAGCTAATGTAGAACGCTCAACAGCTAATGTAGTAACGAAAATTGCCTCAGCTAATGTACGGTAACTACTATCGCCAGCTAATATAGAATAGGCAAATAGTATAAAATCTTATATGAAAAGAACTTACAATCGAGGTTACCAACTTTAAACTATTACGTCCTTAAATTAAAGGGGTGGATCTGGGTTCACTTTTTTTGTGGGGGGGGGGTGCCACATTTTTATAAAAAAAAAAAGGGGTCCAGGTTCCCCGGGAAAATTTTGTTACCTAGATGGCGGAAAATGAGCTTTTTCCGACTTACAAGGCCTTTAAGTTTTTCAAAATTCATTCTTGAAAGCGGTCACGTAAACTTTCTCATTCTTATTACAGTAAACAGGCCTATTTATGTGTGTATACATACATAAAAAAATTGAGTAGTTGCA
>NW_022744933.1:0-2880 GCF_011630105.1 Anneissia japonica | reverse complement strand
CATAATATAACAAATATTTAGTACCTCTATGTAATTTTGCAGTATGTAAAGATATTAGAACTTCACCCCCACCCACACTAAACTTCTCTAATCCTATACTTTAATTCGCCCAAATGATTTAAGTTGTAGATTACATTACACCAGATAATGTAATTTTGAAGTAAGCTTATACACCTACATTTTTTTTTCTATTGCAAAATTAGGCCCAATAACACCCGAATATATTCACATTTTAAAAAAGGATACTCCGTTACCACAATGTAGGCCTACATATTTCCCTTCCAAAAATACATACCCATTTACCCTCCCCATAAATGAAAACATCCCTTTCCCTCCGCCTCACCTACTGACCTTCCAACTGGAAAGTTTAGGAGCAAACTAAATTACTACCATGTACAGTTGTTTAAATGTACTTCGAAAATCACATATCTCATCTAGAGATCTTAATCATTGAGCCCTTTGCTATTGCAAAATTAGGTCGAATAGTTATCACTAGACCTACACCTTCCATTCACCTCCCCAACAAGGAAGGAAACCTCTACCCACACTACCCCAATGACTCCCAACAAGTACTTAAAGTACAGCAGTTTAAAACCGCTTAGATTAAAATCTTATCTGGAGCCTTTCATCATCCAGCTCTCCTACGCCAACCTCATTCATTGTATTATATTTATTACTCACTCACTCACTCATTATATTTACATACTTTGAGACTGGAGAGCCAAATTCTGTAATCGCTCCATAAATTTTTATTTCAATATTTTGCCAATAATTACCAATCATGCTTTTATCATTTAATATTTTATTAACATTAATGCAATACTATAATAGTAATAACAACATCAACAATAATAGTAATAATGAATGATAATAATAACCAATAGTGATGATTGTAGTGATAATTATGCCGTATTAATGTTGTATTACCGCATAGGATCTGTGGTAGACTACTGATACTGATAATTAAAAATGACGATATAATACTAATACTAACATTAACAATAATAATAAAAATAAAACGTATAATAAAAATATAATAACAATATAATAATAATAATAATGATAATAATTATATAATAAATAATTATATAATAAATATTATGATAATAATAATAACGATAATAATAATAACAATGAAATTATTATTATCATTCATAATAATAATAATTATTATTATTATTATTGTTATTATTATTAGTAATAATAATAATATGTTGTTGTAGTAGTAGTATTACTATTTGCATATTAAAGGTATTAATTTACATTAATAATACAATAATAATAACAACAACAACAACAATAATAATAATAGTAACAAAACGACATTTTGGTGTTCAGTGGAGTGGAGATGAAATTGTAATTCAGTAGCTGGCATCACTTTCCAGTGCTACATGCGATTCTGCAGACAATTAATTGAGTATCGATGTGTAACCACGACGACCTTCAACATCATGTTTGCATCATGGAGGAAATATGTCGAACCATGGCCATACCTACATGATCGAGAAGGAAGTATAACTTGGTATACTACAGTCTAATATCCACATTGCAAAATTAGGTTCAAAACAGTCTCCCATAATTGGTAACACTGCAAAATTAAATAAAAGTTGTTTGCAAAACTTCACAGCTAAAGAAAACTACTGTAAAATTGGGCTTTAGCGGACTGAATGCTTATTTATCATTTTCACTAATTATAACGAATTTCCGATAATTTGGCTAACGAAAGTACAAATATGAGTTCAATTAAAACAATGCTGGGCTTCCATGTATGTGCAAGATAGGTATCATTAAAAATCATTTATAAAATAAAAAAAAAAAAAAAACTTACAGTAATTTACCATTTCATAATAGGCCTAAACACAACCACAACACAGAACATGCTCTTGACGTCATACGACGCTGTCCGAGTTGCCCAACATCAACGATTATAAGGATCGATCACAATAATTAAATTATTGAGGATAGTAATATTAGGTCGATCAATTAAAGAAACCATTACACTACATATAATGATAATAACAATAATAATAAATCTAAGGACCCTATAATGAATAATGTTGCAAGAAAAAAATAATAAGTTAATAATAATAATAAGCTTCTTTATTTTAAAGCAATTGAACCGATTATTGATCATTGTTGTTTGTTTTTATAAGCGAGAATCAAGATTCACTTAACATTGTAACATAAACCAAACTTAATCTTACAGGCCTATTTTTATAAGTTTTAGCAGTGGTACGACAATCTGTTTAGATTGTCTTAAAAGAATGTTACTTTTTTTTTTTTTGTCGTACGTACCCTCCTTCAATAAATAATTAAATAGATAATGGTCCAAAAAAGTGAAAAGAAATAGTCGTGACAACGGTCGTACAGGCTATTCAGCAAAAAACCCCTAAAAAAGGAAGCGATTTGATGGCATACACTACACGCAAATTCAAGATAAAAACCAATGAATAACTTTACAAAACATGTAGGCCAACTAACTGGAGAACAAGTTCTCCCCAATGACCCGAAGCTTCGCATAACTCCACCGCCGAACTGCCAGTAAATGTCAACACAGTTTTTTGTTATACTGCTTATGCGGACGTAATATGATCACACCAATATATTCCCGCCTTATTATTGTTTACCACCTGGCCTATTCCGTCTTATACCCGATTCACACGTGAAGTTAAATTTAACAAAAAGTAACAAATTGTAACCGAGCGATCTCCCGAGTTATTCCTACCGAGATAAAAAGCATTCACACGCGTCTGTAAGGTAATGCCAAGGTTGTGTAAAATTTATTCAGTGTTTATTCAATGAACCATTTTTTTCCACTACTGCGATATAGGTCTAGCCTAGGCCTAGTTGAGAACCCCTGTCACAGATGGACTGTTGAAC
>NW_022744932.1:0-984 GCF_011630105.1 Anneissia japonica | reverse complement strand
TGTTTTGTTCAATTTTATGTATTTTATTTTTTAATTCTTTGTTTTTAAAAAATTGATGTATTCACATTTGTCTTTCATTTGCAACGGTTTTTCTAAAATTATAGTTAAAGACATAGTAGTATTCAATATTGTGCTTTTGAATATTATTAATGGCAACACTTTTAATATTTGGTCGACTGGGCTTTACAGATTGATTATCTAAAAGAGACACTCCTGAGGCGGATGCAGAGGGGTGATGGTCGACGACGTCCGGACCTCCCAACTTTCTCCCATGATGTTAGAATGCCTTTTTTTGTAGCAGAAAAAATAAAGTAAACAGATATTTGCAAATAGCCAGCATATTTCTTTTCTTTTTGAAGGGTGGGGTTCATTTATGAGTATAAATTTTAGACTAATCAAATATTATTATTGGCTTTCAAGTCTCTCAAAAGACTTCATTTTAAACAGGACTGTCCCATTTTCCTTTACCCCTCCTGCAAATATCTGGACCCAGCCAAGCACTCACTGCCTCGTGAAAAGCCGCTGAAGGCGGCATTTTTGTGAGTATACGTAAGATAAACAAAAATACTGTAAGATCACATTGATCCGCTTTTTTTCACATCGTTTCTGGTACCAGTAAAGATCGGTGGGGGTAGCGCAGGTAAGTATGCGTGTAGCTTAGTGATAGCCAGGGCTAGCTGCGAGCACATTTTTGAAAGTGTAAATTTAGTTCTTTAACCAGAATTCTTGGTTCCTTTTTCATTTGATGTAACAAGGATGATTTCTTATGCATTCCTGTGAGGAAATCTGATCTGCTGATGCCTTTTTTTTTTGCCTTTTGAATTTCTTTTTAGAGCTTTTTTAAATTTTTTAAAAGCACATGATTTACCATTAGCATTAAATTCTGTTTCACGACGTTTTTTTAAACCTTCTAAAAAGAGTTTAATCTATGGTTTGTTTTTAGGTTTTCAAATAATTAACAATTCTTGTAACAACACAAGTTTA
>NW_022744931.1:0-2859 GCF_011630105.1 Anneissia japonica | reverse complement strand
TTACAATGGATAGAAAGATTTTCAATTTTCTTGACTACGATGGTGCAAGTCTTCGGTCGGCAACCGCTTAATCCTTAGGGCCCGAACTTTTTTGCTGTAGCTTCCCACGACCTCCAGTTATGACAGGTCGTACAAGATAAAAAAAATATGGCCAATGTAATACAGTAGAACCCTACTTCGGGAAACCATTATTTAGGGACAAATTTTTCTGAAAAGAGGGTAATTACTATAGGCCTATATATTTTAACACCGCTATGAATTGGATGGGACACTTTCTTTCTGGGTTTGCCAAATGGTCAAATCAATACATATTCATCCCCTCTTAAGGGGACACCAATTTTTTTCATTGTAATTACAAAAACTACAGCAGTCTCAAAATAAAAAAAGTTCTCACAATCTCAAAAGCTCCGATGAGGGCAGTATAATACAGACATTACAGTATATTGGCCTTAACTTCCACCTATATAAAAAAGATCTATTAATAGTCAATCAATCTATCAGCATTTAATGCCTCGGGTATGCACCTTTCAGACGAGACTTTTTGTCAACACTACACGCATGTGTGATGCTTAAATACTGTACACAGAGGTGTAAATCATTATATTGGGTTTTCGGCACAGGTCGTTAATTGCCATTAATTACTACCGCTAACAGGACACATCATATAAATGGCATGGTCGGTTAATGCTGTGTTGTAAGGAACTGAAGGTCATGAAGTTTGAATTACGCCACAGTGTTTAATTTTTTTTTTGTATAAATGAACATTCTAAGATATTTGAGAGCTGTTTGACAAAAATAGCTGAAAGAGCTAATAAGATAGCTCTGTCTTAAATTGGAAAAAAAATTAAAATTGAATACCAAGACGCGATTCGAACTCACAACCTTTGGTTCAATAGAACACATCGTTAACCGATTGAGCCATCTACAGTATACGACGAGTCCTATTAGTGGTAATGGCAGTATGTACAGTACTTGATGTTGGTGGCGCACTTCACAAAAAAGATGGATTACATTCTGATTCCTGATGATGACATAATTAATGTCGAAATATTGAATCCCAACACGATGGCATACATTTCAATACTTGGAGTATGTATTATACTTTCTTATTCGGATTTCATGTTTTGCATTGCAAACTATTGCTCCAAATTAGTTCTAATTCTACTGTTACTCATTACAGTATGTTAATAAAAAATATAATTATAATTAGTGTACAGTATGCCATTGTTGTATGTAAATATAAGCCAAAACCCCTATGAAGGTTACAATTTCATTCTTTGGTTTGTATCTCTTGAATCGGCATATTCCTATTGTTTAGCTTTAACAGAAATCTTTTGATTTTTAATGTGTTTAACACTTAAGACTTTCTGTTTATGTTTTTTTGAGACCCAGATGCGATCTGATGACCATCAAAAATTCACTCATGACCCAAACTTGGGTCGCGACTCATGGGTTGCCGACCGAAGGTGTAAGCAACAATTTATGAATACATATGAACTTTATGGCAGTTAGTACAGTATAATATTCCTCTGTCTGAACAGCATTCGTAATAGAGAATTTGTAATTCAGCGAGTTTAATTCTCATAGCATTTCAGTGGTAAGCTTTAGGCCTAAACTGTACATAATGGTAATGGTATCACTGTGACAATATGTAACTTTTGAATAAGTACTTGAATTTACCATTTGGGCAATTCCATGACTTTTTAGCAAATTAGACAGATTTAGCAAATTTTCAACTTTGAGGAATGTAAACAAATTTTATATCAAACTAAAGCTTAAAAAATGAATTTTTAGGATTCAGTGATGAAACTTTTCTTGTGTGGATGTATAAAAATATATAGGAATTTGAAATTACATAATTTTGAAAATATAAAAAATATGAAAATATCATGTTTTTTCAAAGCCTCTAGAAACTAACAAACTGCCATTTATGCCAGTCATTTTTATTTTAAATTGGAGAACTTAACATATTTTATTAGTTTTTGTGACAAAAAGTAATATTCATTTACAACAAATTAAGGCGGGGCAAAACTATTCCTCAATATTTTTGTCGGTCTGTGACCCAAAAAACATTTTTTAGGTTTATTAAGTCATGCAGCTTTCAACCATTGTGAAATTCATAAAACTATTGAAGCTATTAGGCTAACATTCACTGACAAGATTATTTAAATTTTTGGACTTATTTATTCATATTTTTATTACATTAATTTTAGTCGGTCTGTGACCAAATTAGTTCTAATTCATGAAAGCCTGGGAAAGGTTCTAAGGACATATAGTGGTTTATTTGAAAATAACAATGATTTGCTTCATAATAGAGTTCTCAACAACCACCAAATTGGGTATATTAAACCATGTGAGTAAGTAGTTGGAAGCTGAGTGGGTAAAATCTTTCAAATACATAAAGCTGTAGTTTATCATTCAGTATAGATCTTGATTTCAACATTTAAATACTGTATAGTTACTATTCACTATGCCATTAACCAGCGGAGGCATCAGCGGGGTGGGGGGAAGGGGCGGGGGAATTTTCTTTGTCAGAAGGCTGGGACCCCCTGTCTTTCGACGAACGAATAGGTCGTCGGACCAAAAATTTTTTTTAATAATAATTTTCCAATCCAAATAACGCTATCTTTATTGCCAATCCCTAATATTGTGGTCTAAAAACATATTTAGGGTTAAACTAAGCCATAAAAACTCCCTTCAAGGACCCTAACAGAGATTTTTTTTGTTTCGGGCTATCGACCGAGGCTTTGTCGTCGCTTTGGTTCGGACCCCTGTATCAGAGACGTCGGACCCCTTGTTGGCAAACATCTGGCGCCACCATTGCCATTAATATCTAAAGAAAAAAACCATGCTATTCAT
>NW_022744930.1:0-805 GCF_011630105.1 Anneissia japonica | reverse complement strand
AATGCATTAAGGTTTGAGTGCGCCCTCGCTAATCATCTTAAACATGCTCTGAATATTATAGACCTATGTTCTAGCAGCTAAATTACTTACACACTGTCAAACAAGAATAATATTTGAAATATGCTTTTATTATTTCAATATCCAACATGATACAATTTGTATTCTAAAAGAAATTGGCATTACGTTTTATTTATCCACATTTAATTTAAGACACTCTTTAGGTCGTACAAATATTGTTTTTTTCAATACATTTATTCATTTCTATTTTACAAGAGTAATGCTAATTGTTAGTCAGTAAATAAATAATGTGAAGTATTAAACTGTCGCAAAACACACTGAACACCTTTATATCTAGGCCTATTGATACACACCTATTTACATTGGATCCTATTGAGCTTACTGAAGCATTGTAAACACATTGATACAGTTGAATATGAATTAATACGACTAAGACCCTAGGTTGTATATGTAAAACCAAAAATCGAATAAATATTTCCTCAGTGTCATGTCAGCGATAATAATTATTGCCAGCAGTCTTTACTGAATATTTTTGTTAGTATCATCATAGAGCAAGAGTTTCTTTTCTCTATGGTATCATGAATGACAAACGAATTTGAGCAGAGACAAAATTTAATAAGAATTTTCTTGAATAGAAATAACGAATTTTGATTGAAACGGTAGCCCCACCACCAGTGGAAAACAAGCCTGTACTATTTTACTATATCCATCCTTTAACACACGATCAATATCGTCTATTGAAGCACACTATATAAAGAGAACTCGTGATCGATACTGACTGTTGCTT
>NW_022744929.1:0-522 GCF_011630105.1 Anneissia japonica | reverse complement strand
TCATAAAATATTCATCCAATAGGTAACATCGATGGCGGATGCGGTTGCGGTTGCGGCAGTGGTGGTGGCGGCGCCGCAACTGCCCGATACGACTGCGATGAGTAGAATAGATGTTAACTGCATCATTCCGAAGCGTTATCTGAATTCTTTTCTTATCCCGCTTTTTCTTTTATATAAAGAAACCCGATCCACGTCATCGGATATTAGCATTCCAGATAGGGGAAAAAAAAAGGGAAAAAAAATCAACCCAAAACCAAAAACCACACAATGTTACGCTGGATAACACTTGTAGTATTGGTGGTTACCGTCTCGTCGACCGAATTCCGAGAAACGTCGTACAGATTTCAAAATTCGTCTCGTGAAACATTTAAAGTTGTCAACTCTGCACCCGAGTACCGACATAAGATGAACATCACATTCGGTCTCAAGTTGGAAGATCCAAGCGATTGCTTGCTAATGCGCAGTATCGGTGGGGACGGAGATTTCGTTGACGTCGCGATCGTGGACCGTCAGATCGTAGCA
>NW_022744928.1:0-1600 GCF_011630105.1 Anneissia japonica | reverse complement strand
GACCTCCCCCTCCCCCTTGGGCAAATCCTGGCGCCACCCCTGTGTGACTGCCGGGCCTCCTTTGACCTTATAGACTAAAAAATGAGCATCTGCATTGCAAAGTAAACAGCATTGGTAGTGAATTTATTTTTTTTTTAACATTACGGTTTCACTTCCGGAAAAAAAATCTAATTGTAATCTAATTCCAACTCAATGGAAATACTTTCTCAATGCAATTACTCAACTCATGCAATATATATTTGCATGTCATATTTCTTTTTTGAAATGTTTTAATGTTTTAATATTTTGTGTTTAACCATATTTTAATAACGTCATTTCAGTGTTTTTAGTCACTGGCAGAGCCAATTTCATTGCTCACTTGTTTCGCCGATGACAATAACATATTCTTGTTTTTTTAAATTCTATTCTGCACCGGACACCATGCTGGATAGTGTTTTGGATTATTTTTAATGAACATTTCAAACGTTTTGCAAGCAACAACAAACACACAATCTTATCTGTTACACAGGACGATTAATAATAAGCAATACTTTGATAATGACCAGGTACAGTATGACTTGCTACACAAAGGATATTTAATAAGTGAAACAAAATTTAAAGGTAGAAGCAATACTTTGGTATTAATGTTATCAATGGAAAGCTAGCCTTGGAAAAGGAATAAAAAGAAAGGTCCAGGGAGGAAATTTTACAGATTGACCACTTAAGCCCCACCATGGTAACTTTGAAAATATTGATAATGTATTAATCAATTTTAATTATTCATTCATTCATTCATTCATTTATTCATTCATTCATTCATTTATCCACTCATTCATTATTTCATTCATTCATTCATTCACTCATGCACTCACTCATTTATTTATTTATTTATTCAGTCACTCACTCACTCATTTATTCATTCATTTTCATTTATTCATTTGATTTCATTCATTCATTTTCATTCATTCATTTTCATTTATTCATTTTTATTCATTTATTTTTATTCATTTAAATTTTATTTATTAATTTTCATTCCTTTTATTTATAGATTACTCTAGGCATTAATTATGGTCATAAAACACATGTGTGTTTTCTGATTGAAACTAAAAACCTCGATGTCACACTCAGCCTAAAAAATGGGTCCTTCAAGCCTTACAGCAAACCAAACAACCAACTACTCTACGTCAACAGCAAATCCAACCATCCCCATCTATCCTGAAACAAATTCCCGCATCTATTAATAGACGCATATCCAATATATCGGATTCCAGTGAATCATTCCACCAGGCCGCCTCTGACTACGAACAAGCTCTACAAAACAGCGGATTCCAGCACAAAATGGAATACCAGCCTCCACAACCAAAATCTTCAAAGAAAGATAGAAGCAGACAAATAATCTGGTACAACCCACCATTCAGCAAAGGAGTGAAAACCAACATCGGAAAATCATTCCTTAACCTGGTCAAAAAGCATTTCCCGAGTGGCAACATTTTACATAAGCTCTTTAACAAGAACAATGTCAAAGTCAGCTATAGCTGCTCAAGAAACATGGGCATTATAATCAAAGCCCACAACAAACAGCTTCTGGTTGCTAAGCAACAACAGCCAAAAACTCTCTGCA
>NW_022744927.1:0-1580 GCF_011630105.1 Anneissia japonica | reverse complement strand
GTTTCAGTGTGATGGTGTTATATGTTGGATCTTGATGGAAGAACAACTGTCAATTCCAAAAAAAAGTTGCGAAGATGGATTAATACTGTATGCACACCAGGAGGAATAGTATCCGATGAGCTAATTGAATATGTAATTAATAAAGAAATTACAGTACTTGTTTATGTTGTACAATGGTTTACTTATAGACTTTTTGAAATAGGCCTACTTTATGTATTTGATAATGATGATAATCAATTCAATTCAAAAAGACATTAATTTTCTTCCAACTGTGTTTATGGGCATTATTAAAAATATCCAGTTAGGTAAACAACAATAACCTTTACAATTGCCATATTTTAAACATTTATTTAGCTACAAGGAACAATGATCATTTAAAAACATCTATGATCACATTATTAAAAATATCCAATTATAGGGTAATCAACATTAATCTTCACAATGGTTTTAATTTTCTATTTAGCTCCAATGAACAACTATCAATAAAAAAAAAACCAACCAACAAACAAACAAACAAACAAACAAAAAAACTTTATTAAAAATATCCAGTTAGGTAATCAACAATAACCTTCACAATGGCCTTAATTTTTTTTTTAGCTACAAGGAACAACGATCATTTAAAAACATCTCTGATCATATTATTATTATAATATATTTTTATAATATTTAAAAAAAAATATCCAATTATAGGGTGATCAACAATAATCTTCACAATGGTCTTAATTTTCTATTAAGCTATAATGAACTATCAATAAAAAAATAATACTCTGATCACATTATTAAAAATATCCAATTATAAGGTAATCAACATTAATCTTCACAATGGTTTTAATTTTCTATTTAGCTCCAATGAACCACTATCAATAAAAAAAAACCAACCAACCAACAAACAAACAAACAAAAAAACTTTATTAAAAATATCCAGTTAGGTAATCAACAATAACCTTCACAATGGCCTTAATTTTTTTTTTTAGCTACAAGGAACAATGATCTTTTAAAAAACATTTATGATCACATTATTAAAAATAGCCAGTTATAGGGTAATCAACAATTATCTTCACAATGGCCTTAATTATCTATTTAGATACAATTAACAACTATCAATAAAAAATTAAAAAAAATGATCACATTATTAAAAATGTCAAATTATAGGGTAATCAACAATAATATTCACAATGGTCTTAATTTTCTATTTAGCTAAATGAACAACTATCAATAAATAAAACTCTGATCACATTACTAAAAATATCCAGTTAGGTAATCAATAATAACCTTCACAATGGCCTTTTTTAAAAATATTATTTATTTAGTTACAATGAACAATGATTATTTAAAAACATCTCTGATCATATTATTAAAAATATCCAATTATAGGGTAATCAACAATAATCTTCACAATGGTCTTAATTTTCTATTTAGCTATAATGAACAACTATCAATAAAAAAAAATACTCTGATCACATTATTAAAAATATCCAGTAAGGTAATCAACAATAACCTTCACAATGGCCTTATTTTTTTTATTTATTTAGTTACAATGAACAATGATCATTTAAAAACATCTCTGATCATGTTATTGA
>NW_022744926.1:0-716 GCF_011630105.1 Anneissia japonica | reverse complement strand
TTCTTTCTCTGCTATTTAGTCTGCTTAGTTAGTGCTATGATGTGTTGGATATTCGCATACTCTACAGAATTATTATTATTATAATGATTACAGTTCTATAAATTGGTCCAACATTTGACATTATTTGGCATGTTTTATTTATATTTTGTTTGGAAATTATTTTTTGTCACAACAAACGGACCTTTAAGTGGGAAATCGCTACCATACACGTGTTATAATGGTCTAAGATGTTCTTGCAACTATTCCACAAATTACAGGTAGGAACCCACATAAATTATTTGTACTGTTATCAATACCCAACCTACAGTAATGTGTTGGATATTGGCGTACCATAATATTATTAAAGTAATGATTATAGTTCGATGTAGTGTTCCAAAATTTGAATGTATATGGAATTGTTTTATTGATACTTTTCTTTTGAAATTTTTTAAAACTAAAAATTAACTATTATACACGTGTTGTAATGACATTAGATGTGCAAGTGTTCGTCCTACAACTCTTCAACAAATTACAGATAAGAACCAACATAACGTATCAGTTATCAACATGAGCCTAGTGTATGTGATGGATAAATTTGAATACTGGCATACTATATACAACTATTATATTATTACTACTAAAATACTGATTACAGTTTTGTAGAGTAGTTTGAAAGTTAAATTATTTTGAATGTTTTATTGATATATTGTTTAAAAAATACTTTCTTCTTTTTAATA
>NW_022744925.1:0-949 GCF_011630105.1 Anneissia japonica | reverse complement strand
CAAGACAGTCTAGGTGGTTCTTTTGTACAAATTGAAGCTTTTGTTGGAAGAATCAGCCAGGTAACTTATGAGAATATATAAGTAACTGTTAATTTTTTTTTCAAACAATTAAATAATTTGCACTGAACTCGTTTATTTATATGGCAATATTTCACCAAAGTAGAAATGATTTAATTCTTTGAAAATACCAAAATATAATAATAATAATAATAATAATAATAATAATAATAATAATAATAATAATAAAATAGATAATTACCTTAAAAGCGTAAATTGTCAATGTACATCAACTTTTATTATCACATACATGGTCTATGTGCTATTCCAAACATAAAGATCAAGAATATTATTGAGGTGATGGAAAAAATGGATGTAAAAAATAAATGGAACAAGAAAGAACATTTATTGGAATTGCCATCAATTATGCACACCAGGAGTGGAAGTACAAACGAATATATGTATTTTAGTACAAAGTATTTTTAAATAATATGTATGCCTTTTTTATAGCATTTAAACAAATTTCAGTTTATATGTATGAAGAAATAGATGAATCGTTATCTTAGAATCTTTGTTGAAATTTCTCTATATTCATTCATATAGGTGAACGTATTTGATTATGTGCTATCAGCCCACGAGCGTTTAACATTGTTCAAAAGCTGTCAAATGTATGGGAACGTACTTGCATGGCCTCTCATTGCAACAGCAGTCCAAGGAGAATTGGTACCAGCATATTCATCAGTAATATGTCAAAGTGAGACTTCAATTAGTGTGCTAGTTCGACACATCTACTACATACAATATGAAACGTGACTGATCAGTTATATACGTGACTGCCTAGTTTTAACATTTAAATAATAAAGTTTGTAGCACTTTTACATATAAAAGTAATTCTTTTCACAAGATCCTCCAAAATTGATTGGGCTTTTGAAACTTAGGGGAATGCTAGTGA
>NW_022744924.1:0-656 GCF_011630105.1 Anneissia japonica | reverse complement strand
GTGACGCTACCGTCATCATTTACTCGTCAAGAACCGTACCGTTACTTTCTCAACACCCCCTTTTATGCACACATCTCCACGTCATGTTGTCGATGATAGTACCGGTTCCGATGTTTGCCGCCGTCGTGTTTCTCGCCTTCCTGAAAGTCTCCATGTCGATATGTTTCGGGATTACCGACAGCTTGAGTCCGGGTCTGCTGGACACGAACACGAAACACCGGATCTTGGACACCTCGCTCAGCTTCTTCATGCCGGCCGCTGCGGTGATTACATGTTTCGTGACAGGTTGGATTCCGGAGTTCATGGATCGCTCAGACGCCCTAGTCGTCGAGTACGTCTTGTGTTCGTTCGCCGGCGCCTACTTGAATCTTGTCTTGGACGGACTGTGGACCGACTCTTCCGTCGTGAGACGAGTTAACAGCTGTCTCTTATACACATCTAGATGTGTATAAGAGACAGTTGGATATCTACACCTTGGTCGCTCTGGTAGTCTGGCTTTGGTTTCGGGACATGACCGGGGTTTGCCTCATGGCAGTCGTCGCCAGATGGTCGTTCCCCATCGACTACGCGTATCGTTTGGAAGGGAAGCAACACCGACTGAAGAAGTTCCTGGCGGTCATCTGCGCCAACTGTCTGCTGCCGGCGATCGTCCTCTC
>NW_022744923.1:0-1645 GCF_011630105.1 Anneissia japonica | reverse complement strand
TATAAATAACTGCTTTTACATTTCATTATATATAAATAATAGCTGTCTCAAAACCATTATATTTATTTAATGCTTGGACTTCAAACTCATTATGGTTCGTGTGGGAATTGAACACACAACCACCAGGTTTGATATTCATTATCCACCTTCAAGCTTAAAAAAAAAAAAAAAATATTGGTTCGTGTGGGAATCGAACACACAACCTCCAGATTTGCTATCCTTATCCACCATCAACTAAACTGCCTTGAAAAAAAAAAATTGAAACTGGCTCGTGTGGGAATCGAACCCACGACCTTCAGAAAAAAATTTTTTTTTTAAATTTAAAAAAAAATTTGCCCCGTGTGGGAATCGAACCCACGATCGCTGAGTTTACTACCCCTGATCCAGCATGACTAAACGGAGGGAGGTAAACCGCGGCCCCTAAACCATAAATGCGATAAACCTAGCACCACACCAAGTACCAGTTAGTCAACTCTGATAGTACTAGAAAAAATTCTTTGTATATATACAATACAGGTTAACATTACGCATGGTCATGGTGTCAAAAAATGGGCCGTGGGCCAAGAGGGTTTATTTTTTGTCTAAAAATGTATAATTAAATTTATAATCGATTTATGATCGTTACCATCTCCATAACTTACACACTTTTTTTTAAATAGACAAAAATGTTGGAAAAATTCATTCTGCAAATTAGAAAAAAGTAGACCAATCACGTTACAGGATTGAATGTATTGTACTCGTTGATGACGTCGCGAATTGCGATATAACAACAAACAACAACCTTTCATGTTGATCGTGGGTTCGATTCCCACACGGGGAAAGTTTTATTATTATTTTTTTTTTTTGAACGTCGTGGGTTCGATTCCCACACGAGCCAGTTTTTTTAAATTTTTTTTAAGGCAGTTTAGTTGATGGTGGATAATGATAGCAAACCTGGAGGTTGTGATATTATTTCCACTCACAATAGTGTAGTCGTAATATTACTAATACAAAAGTGTGAAATACAAAAAGGGAAGAAAAGCAAAAATCGCTTGGTTGATTTTAAAAGTAGTGTACATGCAGAAAGACTAAATTAATCACTGTTTTAAGTTTATTTTATTCGTTTTTCATGGTTCGAATTTTGAATTCGTCACAAGCTAATCAGTAGTTAATAAATCATTATTTTTATGAATGTTAGTTTGCACGAAATATATAAGCGGGCATAAGTATGACAAAAAGGATAATTTTAAAAACTTTTATGATGAGTATTTCAGTGGAAGATTCAAGGGGCCCAGCCGGCCCACCATCCATAATTTTTTTTTTTTTTTTCGAAATTTAAAAGTGGAGAAAAATGAAAATTATATTCAAATTTAGTCTGAGAGTGCCATTTCCGACCAACTAGAGGTGCCGTAATCATAAATTTTCTTACCTCAGCCCCAGCCATGGTGGAGCTGAGGTCGCCTACACTCTCCATCTGTAAAGGTCCCTCTGTGGGCCCAGCTCTATTTCAAATTGTTCGATCCGCCACTGGATATTTCAAAAATTTCGTATGGAAATAAATGTTAATTGCATTGCTTAAAATAAATTAAAAGGCTATAGGCGCCAGAGCTTCTCGGGGACTTCGCCCCCTGGTACCCAACCAAGACTTTATTTTTAATTTCGTTCC
>NW_022744922.1:0-828 GCF_011630105.1 Anneissia japonica | reverse complement strand
ACCTGTTTTTTTAAATATAGATGTTATCTATTTTATTCTGTTTTAAAAAATAATCTTATAAATTAGAAGTTTATTTTCTATGATAATTTTATCCACATAATTCATGATTTCAATGTTAGTATGGTTGATAAATAATATATACGGTAAAATAATAATAATAATAATAATAACAATAATAATAATAATAATAATAATAATAATAATAATAATAATAATAATTAAGGTGCTCGAATAATGCTTTAATAAAGAATTAATAGTACTTCAATAATACTTCAATAGGCCTATTTTCGATAGTGTGATTAATGAGATATTTGTTGATTAATTTATAGAAATATATAATAGGTATAGGCCTATACCATTAATAATTAATTCAACTTACGTCTAAAGATGTAAAATCTGGTTGTTTTTTTTCAATCAAACGTTATCTATTTTATTCTGTTTAAAAAAATAATCTTATAAATTACCGTACATTATAAAGTTTTATTGTAAATTATATAAGAATTTAATCCACATAATTTATGTTTTCAATTATTTAAGCATATAAACAATTCAGTGGGCCTAACGCTGGATGTAAATGAATGGTACTTCAATAATACTTCAATAGGCCTATTTTCGATAGTGTGATTAATGAGATATTTGTTGATTAATTTATAGAAATATATAATAGGTATAGGCCTATACCATTAATAATTAAATCAACTTACGTCTATAGATGTAAAATCTGGTTTGTTTTCAATGAAATGTTACCTATTTTATTCTGTTTAAAAAAATAATCTTATAAATTACCGTATATTATAAAGTTTCATTGTAAATTATATGAGAATTTAA
>NW_022744921.1:0-1104 GCF_011630105.1 Anneissia japonica | reverse complement strand
GTTTATCCTCGTTTAAGCTTTATGAAGACAGTTCATTGCAAGTTTGTGCCATATTGTGTGTCTTTGTATATGTTCCATCTTACTAGTGGAGGTTATATCTCTTTTGAATTTCTTTTGAATATAAATTAAATACTGTACTTTAATTGAATTGAGCCCTAGGTGCCGCAGTGTTCTTTATGTAGAGCGCCATATATAAATGCTCGATGTGATCATTCGGGTCCGATGGCACCTCCAATTTCAAGCAAGTTTTGCAGAGACTTCTTCGAAGTTACTCTGGAGTTAGGTTGCATATGAGGATGAAGACGATAATCTGATAGCAACATTGATTTATTGCTTTAAGTACTGCGACAATAACATTCAGGGGCGAATTTTGAAAGTTTAGATAAAAAGTATTTATTAAAGTTTTCATAGGTTTGTTTTAACGCCAGTTTGTGTTCTAACTATGTAACTTAATTCATTCTAATTAGAGAGCCACGGATTTGCCAATAACAGGCCCTTAAAATGTTTGCTATAGATCGACTACAATGTACATTAATATTTAATACATTTAAATCAAATTTAGATCAATCTTAATATTGTGGTTTTAAATAGAGAGGTGGGTTTAAGGGGGAGGGGTGGTAAAAAAAAAGAAAAAGAAAGAAAATTGATCGCCCAAATGCATCAGGTTATTTTCGGGCGTCTAGAAAAGACAAATTTCCTCTAAGCTGGTGTTATCTCGATAGGACCCACTTTCCCCCACCCCCTTCCTTCCCTTTTTTCGGCCCCGGCCCTCCCCTTTCGGACATCTCTGGATTTTCCCTCTGAATTGGCCTGCATGCCAGCAACTAAAGAACATAGGCTATTTATTTTTAACATTGTTCTGTGTATATCATTTGAATTTCTTCAATTTCAAACGAATGACCGCTGATTTTCATATAATTTTTATAGTATTTCAAATGAATATACCCACTGTTGTCTTCTAATCGGATTATGAAATCTGGCCGAATTTTGGCCGATATCGAAAAAAGGTTTGGCTAAATTTGGCCGTGAGATGGCGTGTGTAATTGGCCGTGAAGCCTGTACTATCTGGCAACCCTGACACAAACACACAATCTCAAATTTACT
>NW_022744920.1:0-1250 GCF_011630105.1 Anneissia japonica | reverse complement strand
TATTTTTTGCACTCGTATTACTTCAGGCGTTAATTAACTTGCAGAAACATGTTGAAAATACCCCTTCGGATTATTTAACCTTATGTGAATACATGTATAATACCTGATTTGAGCCTTCTACTAATTACTAATGAATTCGTTGGTCTGCATGCATTTAGAAACTTCGATTGATCTTTCTTTTATTTTTTCTTATTCCAAGATCATTGATTTGAATTTTAAATAAATATAGATTAAAAGTGCATTCAACAATTTTGTAGTAAGTTTAATCTTAACATCAATAACACAACATCCAGTATTTTTTGCACTCGTATTACTTCAGGCGTTAATTAACTTGCAGAAACATGTTGAAAATACCCCTCCGGATTATTTAACCTTATGTGAATACATGTATAATACCTGATTTGAGCCTTCTACTAATTACTAATGAATATCTTTAAGTACAGTTCCAATGGTTAATTATTTGTAAAATTTGTAATTTTCACGCCCTTGTTTATTTAGGCCTACCTCATTTCATGGTTTCCGGATACGAAATAACCTTTGACCACTTCGAGGATTCAGTTGCTAGGATTATTTTGAGTTTTGATGTCATGTAAACAAAAATTAGTTTTATTTGTTCAGTGTACCAATTAAAGATACAGTTAGGTTTAATTTGTTATTTAAAACAAAATATTTGTATATTTGCGTGGAATATTACTAGTATTAATGGCATTAATATAATTTTGTAAGATACTCAATACTTGGTCAATAGTTGAAACTTGTAGAGTGTGTTCCAACTTTGTGGGAAAATCATCGATAAATGTTTAAAAAATAAACTGGAAAAGACAAAAAATGATAATGGAAGAACGAGTCAGGAAAAAAATAAGCATATTCTTAAATAAATATTTCGTCCTATTTTTTGTTGTTTTGAAAAATCTAGTGTATGGTAAAGGTACAAAAACAATTCAGAAATGTAAAGATAAAGGTAGGAAAATAACCCATTACTCGCAGCGTCATTGTGCTGAATTGCGTATGGGCGTAGTCAGTGACTACCTACATGCTCACATCATTCCACAACGTAGAGGGGCTGAAATGAACCATCGCATCGAGGTAACCCCCTACTCTTCCGAAAGACGCAATGGGTTCTTGAAAGTGCACACGAGCCAGATGTGTACACTGGACCTCCATTTTAAGTCCTTATCCGAGAAGACTTGGTTCTACCAACCGAAACCTGGATGAGGAGCGACTGGAACCAGCACCAATGTTGAGGCTGT
>NW_022744919.1:0-753 GCF_011630105.1 Anneissia japonica | reverse complement strand
CACTTATACCACAAAGCACTTCAACATAAAACTTCCTGATTGCCTAAAAGAAGAATGATACTTCGTTGTTAAAGCACAAGCGTGAGAGGATTAAAGGCAGTGCCAAATCAACAGGTTGTAAACAGATTTGTAGTGACGCAAAGAAGTAATAAAATCAAGACAACGATGTTCCTAAATACCTTGTTGATTATCTGCCCAGAGTTCTTATCCTAATATAATGTATTTAAAAAAACATATTAAAGAGGGTAACCGTTCCTGCTATATCAAGGTCAGCTGATGTTCAGCAGTGGTGCCAGAACTTTTCCGACGAGGGATCTGACGTGTCCAAACCAAGGACCAATGAAGCCTCGGTCAACGGCCGGAGAATTGTTATGGCTTATGGTCCAAAATGTGTTTTTAGACCACAATATTAGGGATTGGCAATCAAAAAATAAGGATTTGGATAGGAAAATTATTATTATTTTTAAAATTTTTGATCCAATGACCCAGTCATTCATCAGACGATAGGGGGTTCCAGGCCTGTTCGACGGGGGAATATCCCCTTCCTCCCACTGGTGCCACTACTGCTGATACTATTGGGGCCCTCTTTGAAAAAAATATAATACAAGAAAATTCAATACATACAAACAGATAAAGAATGTGAAAGGTAAAAAATAGTAAACAGATAGTTACATTATTTAAAAATTATATATAATTTATTTTAAAAATTTGTATATAAATATACTAATGCACTTACATAAGATATACTCCTTA
>NW_022744918.1:0-801 GCF_011630105.1 Anneissia japonica | reverse complement strand
TGTTGACAGAAAAGTGATTATGAACAAACTCAAACAGACAGTATTGAATCGAAGATAAACCTAAATCTATAAGAATTCAAGCATGTACTAATACTACTGATCCATAACATAGTCAGAGAATCGTTCAGGACGTCTCCTTCGACGTGTGGAACGGCGTAGAAGGGGCTTTGCAGGATGATCTTGAGACGACACAGATGGTGGTGTAGCTTCCAACGAAGGCGCCTTCATGAGGTCAACTGGAGGAACAGCGAGTGCCTCTGGTACGGCAGGTGGAGTGGGTGGTGACGGATCAGCTACAGGAGGGCATTGATACTCATCATCTGATGTATCACTATGAGTCCTTCGTGGTGGAGTTGCTGCATCCCTACCCTTGGGAACACTAAAGCACTCAGACTTTTTGACACGATAACTAGTGCTTCTCAACTGAGAGCCAGAAAACTTACGAACTGTGCACCAGGTTCCATCAACAGATACAACAAGGTAACGATCTCGTGCAGAGGTCTTGTTACGATCTCCCCAAATGTAAACCAAATCCCCGATGTTAACGGAAGTATCAGGTGCCACATCGACTGTCGGCGCTTTAGATTTTTCGCTGTAGCGGTGGTTGTTGGTTCGAAGGTTGTGCTGGTCAATAATCAACTTTTGATCCGAGACAGGGATTTGGACATGCGAGAACTGATCCCGCTGTGTCCACATTTCACGTGACGATAAACCTCGAGTGCGGATACGAGAGTTAAGACGGGCAGTAGCAATAGACAGTACTGTAGGTGAAACAGGTCCACCACTAGGCTCTTGGCGAAG
>NW_022744917.1:0-823 GCF_011630105.1 Anneissia japonica | reverse complement strand
AACTCCAACCAGTCCCTGGATCATCTGGACGAGATCACCGAGAAGTTCACGACGAATCCGTACGCAACGATCGGCGCTTCGGAGGCGCACGTCACGCTCGCGCTGAAGCACCCTCTCTGGATGACGGACAACGCGTGCGGAGCCGGCGGCGTGCACAGAACGTATCTCCTTAGCAGACAGCCGGTAGAGCAGTACAAGTCGGACCTGGACCAGTTCTACCAGCCGGTGTTCAGCCACAACCTGAAAGAGGAATCCAACTAGATGTGTATACTGAAAGAGGAATCCAACGTCGGCATGCAGGGTAGACAGTACCACGACAGCAGCCAGTCCGAACCTTGCGCATTCAAGAGCATCAACAAAGGATTCTTCGGGGAACACGAACACAGCTCGTCAGCGTTCCGCAACCTCCTTGATGTGTCCTCGTGCAGAACCGATCAGGGAATGCTTCTCGTCGATCCAGCGACCTGTCTTCCGACGGGACGGGGAACCGACGATCAGTACATCAGAACCGGATTGAGGAAAAGATATCCTCCTTACTGATAATTTAAAACAAAAAGTGAAGTGGCCAAAGTGTTGTAAAGAAAAAAAATTTCAAAGAATTTTGGAAAATAAAGTCAGAAAAAAAAAAAAACAATCTTGCCTGTTTTTCGTGTCTTACTTTTTGTAACCCTTGATGAACCAGAAATCCTCCTCCTTGCATTCGTCCACCCATTCGGCGTACACGTTGTCGCCCAAACACTTGACGATTACCAAGGCGACAGGGCGGGCTGACAGTGAGAAAGTGTTTGCCAAAAACAGCGCTCCCAGCTGAGCCTGGATTTTG
>NW_022744916.1:0-767 GCF_011630105.1 Anneissia japonica | reverse complement strand
TTCTTTTTTTTAAAACTAATTACAGCATATGTTAGCATATTATGAAACTTTTCAATCAGCACCGCACGCGCTTCCTGAGGGTCAAATTACGGCGGATCACCGAATTCGTCCTCAGTGACGAGTTCAAATCTAGTTTTTCTTATTCTTCTTTCTTTCTCCCCTTTTCTGTTCGCACGATATCTCAAAAAATGCCACGAGTTACGCACAATCGCTGTCAGCAAACATTTGGCTTGGTCTGGAATAGACATGGTAAGCTTTTCAACGCGCTCAGACATGCGTGACGTCATCTACGCGCAATTTTGCGTTTTTACATTATCGATCATATCAGCCTAACTAATTGCCATTTCGAAATCATATTAAGTGAGCATTAACTTCGGGTTAATGTTGAATGTACTGTACCCTAATTTGACGCGTGTGCTGCACTACACGTGCGCACGCGTGAGTGAAATTTTCAAAACGCTTAAAATCACTTTTTGACTAAATTAGAGCACGTTTCAGTCTATTTTGAGCATTTCAAAATTTTTTTAAATTTTCCACTACGCGCGCGCGCTTTTACTTGCGCAGTAAGTATGGAAGTTAGAAATTTGGTTTTTTTTACATATTTTGGTTTCCTGAAATTGTTTTCACAAATTTGCATTCTTTTCAGTCATCTTTTGGCCAATAGGAATGCCGTATGTGCGCATCGAACATAGGTATCTTTGGGCGTATTTGTGCTGCTATACAGTGAAATATGCTAAAATCAGACCTATTTTTAATCAGTTATAGCT
>NW_022744915.1:0-935 GCF_011630105.1 Anneissia japonica | reverse complement strand
CTCTTCGTCATGACTAATTTTCAGTTTTGACCTCTCCTGTTTTTGACCATTATTCTTGACCACTTTTTGACATGACCACTCCTGTTCTTCAACTTGTGCAAACATCAGATAAATAATCATCCCAAAAATCTGGACGACAGCAGTTATTGTAAACATTAAAGACCATTGTTTTAACACATTCTGAAAGTTAAAATTATATTTAAATAATCCTAATATCTAAAAGTATGCTTAGGCCTCAATAATGGCGTATAAAATGCAAAGAATCGTAAGACTTAAGCACACCCACCTTTTGAAGATATTAATATGAACAATTCTTGTGTAAGATTTTGGATAGGCTAATTGGTTGACAAATTCAGTCCACCGGACCTTTTTTGGCAGGGCCAATTTTGGCGTGGATATATTGGTCATGATGTCAGATTAGATTTAGTGTAAAAAGGGTGGCTCTAACCCAATGGTATCGTTAACAGTATAATGAATACGGTAAAAACATCTTCAGGATAATCAATACAAAAATAATCTTACATTATCTTGTGTTAGTAATCCAACAATGAAAGGTCCAATACAACCAGCAGCACTGGATATCGCCATTACGACACCTGTTATTATCTCAGAGTACATTGGAGAAAGGTCTATCGGGTTGGAAAGAATTCCGATATCCGCCAATGCATAAAGTCCAAAAGCAATCGTAAGAAGACACTGCATGAAGTGTACATTATTGCTAGCATACCGAAGAGTAAGAAGACAGACAGCTGGAATTCCAAGCGCTTTAAATAAAATGTTAAAGCAACAATTAAAAGCAGTCCGACAATTTAATAGTCTATTTATCTTTATTTTTACAATCTATTAATATTAATAATAAACATTTTAGTTAAATTATAGTTTTAATAGGTAGATAGATAAATGGACGAACGAATGAAAGGGCAATGGAATTTACG
>NW_022744914.1:283-819 GCF_011630105.1 Anneissia japonica | reverse complement strand
GTTTGTTTCAGCCTATCTCACTTTGCCTAACCCTAACCCTAACCCAAACCCTAACCATAACCCTATCCCTAACCCCAACCCTAACCCTAACCCTAACCCTAACTCTAACCCTAACCCTAACCCTAACACTAACCCTAACCCTAACCTAACAAAAAAAAATTACATTTTTGACTCAACTTTTTAACATTGTCACTTTTTGCTTTTTTTTGCAGAAAAGTGCTTATCTCGCCGAGTTGAGCACTTAATGCAAATTTTTGACTTTCCGCCATATTTCGAGTACTTTTCCGAAAAACTTCAAACTTTCAATGGAATAGTGTTTGTTTCAGGCAATCTCACAGTGCCTAACAAAAAAAAAATACATTTTGACCCAACTTTTTAACATTGTCACTTTTTGCAGAAAATTGCTTTTCTCGCCGAGTTGAGCACTTTGTGCAAATTTTTGACTTTCCGCCATATTTCGAGTACTTTTTCGAAAAACTTCAAACTTTCAATGGAATAGTGTTTGTTTCAGGCTATTTCACTTTGCCTAACCAAAA
>NW_022744914.1:0-261 GCF_011630105.1 Anneissia japonica | reverse complement strand
TTTTTTTTGCAGAAAAGTGCTTATCTCGCCGAGTTGAGCACTTAGTGCAAATTTTTGACTTTCCGCCATATTTCGAGTACTTTTCCTAAAAACTTCAAACTTTCAATGGAATAGTGTTTGTTTCAGCCTATCTCACTTTGCCTAACCCTAACCCTAACCCTAACCCTAGCTCTAACTCTAACCCTAACCCTTACCATAACTCTAATCCTAACACTAACCCTAACCCTAACCCTAACCTAACAAAAAAAATTACATTTTTGA
>NW_022744913.1:0-655 GCF_011630105.1 Anneissia japonica | reverse complement strand
AGTTAAGTCAGTTTATACATTCTTGGAAGGTAGTTTAGCAGTATTATCCACTATGGAGGTAAGAGGTTTGTTTTATTATTCAGTCAATGTGGGTTACTACTAGGGTATGGCATTAATAGGCATGATACAGTAGTGGGTAGTGGTAGTAAGAAAGACTTGGAGGGACCTAGCCTAGGTCATGCCTGACATATTTGTGCATAATGCATAGACATAGTCATAGACAGTTCACACTGTTCTCTCTCTATGCCAGCTATTTATCCTCAGTGAGGATATATAGATAGGCTAGCGTAGCCTTAGGGATGGCCATAGGGCCTTTGTTGGCCTAGCTAAACTGCAGCCTGGCCTCATAGGAGTAGTGCCAAAGTGCGAGCCAGCGAGTCATGCGAGCCAATGTGCAAGTCATGCGAGTCAGCGAGCCATGCGAGCCATACACTTAATTTTTTTTTCAGGTTATCTAGTTTTGCAAACGCGTAGGCCTAGCTTATTCTTTGGCCTAGTAGATGTAAATAAATAACAAACCGGGGAGCTTTGCCTGTGTAGTCCAGTCATGCGCAGTACATATACTTTTTGACTTGGTTACTTTTTCGAATCGTCGATCCGAAATAGATGTTAAAATACAGATATACAGATACATACATACAGATATATACAGATA
>NW_022744912.1:0-578 GCF_011630105.1 Anneissia japonica | reverse complement strand
GCATAACAAATTTCAATAACACAGACTATGAAGATTAATGTGCATTATTTTATATATATATATATTTTGGTCCATTTTGGTCATTTTATGTAATTTATCAGATTATTTTATTTTAATTATAAAGAAAATGTATTATGTAATTTTTTTTTTCTCGCAGGCCAGATTAAATGACCACGCGGGCCAAATTTGGCCCGCGGGCCGCCTATTAAGAACTAGGGATATATATATATATATATATATATATATATATATATATAATCAGAATATGTATTGTTTTCATCAATTGGTCTCACTACTGATGACACTATATTACAATAATGTATGTATCACAAGGTCAAATATTTATCAGCCTGGCTTATACAAGGGGTAACATGGTAAGGATTTGCATTCTCACATTACTTTTTATATATCTTTTTTCTCTACTTCCACAGAAACTGATCTGTCAGATGACCAATATTCTAGCATGGTGGAGTGGTTAAAGCACAACACTGAGCCACTTTCCCAAGTCAAGTATTTCATGGAAAAAACGGCAGTTAGAAGGGCTAAGTGGCTGAGAGATAACCCTGGAGGGCATTTGA
>NW_022744911.1:0-629 GCF_011630105.1 Anneissia japonica | reverse complement strand
TAGCCCTCTTTAAATATTCCTGTTTTATCAAAAAAAAAAAAAAAAGATTTTTTGTTAGAGTACCGTGGTACGCATCAGCATCAGTACGCGGAAGGATGAGTATCCAATAAAGGAAGTTTTCTGTTCTTTAAACATAATGGAAAGAACTGTAGTGAGCGTAAATGTTTTAATACTGTGTATATTTACAGCTAATAATATCACATCTTCTTCATTTTTTATCATATGTATGATAATTTCAAAGTTGTAAATTTTGTTTCCTTCTCGTAATTAAAATGTGTAATGGCTGTACTGTAGTCTAAACAAAATCACACACACACACTTAACACTTAAATGAAATACATGTTTCTAAGAAACTATCTGATAGAGAACTATAAAAAAACTGAGATAAGAAATTTTGTCCATTGAAAAAATGAAAACAATGAAATATTCACAGTTAATGCATCACGATAACAAACTATGATACATAATACAAGATGCATAGGCCTACTGTAAACTAATATGAAATATAACAATGACTGAGTTGCTCGATATTGGCACAAGTTGGCTTTAAAAAAAACATTAGATTTTTTTTTTTTTTTAATTTAATAAAAGAAAAAAAAAATCGCCATTTTGCTACGTCAAAATTGCAG
>NW_022744910.1:0-3749 GCF_011630105.1 Anneissia japonica | reverse complement strand
TGACAGACATGTGTTGGCTTGGCGCGGGCCTATTTTTATATATCTTTTAGTCCAACTGCCCGACGAGCTCTGTCAGATGTGGGGCTTGACCAGTCTGGTGGGGGGCTTAAGCCCCTGCTGCCCCCACCCCTGGCGCCGCCACTGCCAACAGGCTGCATCTGGATGTTTATATTTAGATTATTTATTATTTACTTAATATGTTATATTTTGTAATTCTTTTTTAACTTATATTTTGAGCATACCAGTCTTGAGTCTTAATGATCTAAAGGTATATGTTCAACTTAGTATATATACCTATATATACAGAGATTTATTCATAGTAGTTACAACTAGTCAGGATCTGCAAACCACACTAATAATATCATTTCACCTATATGCTAAGTACACTCAGTCATAGTGGTTATATACTGTAGCTAGGCAGGATCTGCAAACCACACTAATAATATCATTCCACCTAGTATATGCTAAGTACACTCAGTCATAGTGGTTATATAGCTAGGCGGGATCTGCAAACCACACTAATAATGTCATTCCACCTAGATGCTAAGTATACTCAGTATGCTTTGAAAAAGGAATCCTAATTTATTTAAGTCCAGTATGCATGTTAAATCTATCAACATCTTAAATCAAGTATTTACTTGCTTGATTATCTTCCCACATCACTGAGCTCTAAAATTCTAAGAATTAAACTTGAGGCACTTCACACACAGTTACACAATTGAGATACAAAATACCAATGGCACATATAGGAATTCCATTTTTATGAGAATAGGAGTGTTGATGCATTTTTGGCAACGATGTGAGGCTTAAAAATGAATTTTACTTATTGTTTTTACAAATCTGATGTTAACATTTCTGTTATCCCCCTTTCCACAATATAAATGATAAAATTTTAACTTTTATTCAGGATAATACTGTACCAGACTGCCACTGCTTTCCATGGAACCCTGGTATAACAATTACAGCAAAAATAAATTAACAGGAAAGATGTTTACAAACAATATTTCAAAATTAACTTAGCTATGATACAGCAAATGATAATAACTAAAATGGAAGCAATAATAATAATATAACTAAAAGAACATGTAATAATTCAATGTTGGATACTTTTTTTAAACTATTGGAAAAGTATCACTGAACAGTTAAAAGCCTCCTTTTTAAAACTACTGTATATTCAGAAGTGGATCAAAATTGTTACGAGTAATACAATTATAATATGATTATATAATTGTATTAATTAATGCAATTATATAATCATGTTATGAGGCTTAGTGCGATGGGCACCTAACAGCTCATTCCCTAAGTTCATCAATGAATACGGACTACCTTTAATTATGTAATTAAAGTTAAAATTGCACATAATTATAACATGTTTTAAAGGTACTGATCTCATTAACCAATTTGTATTTCATTCATAATGTAAAATTTAAAAAATGCTATTTTGGCTCCACAAAAATTTAATACATTATAGGTCTACGTCTGTGTTGTATTTTTGCAAATGGCATGCATGGTAGCCCATTATAGATATATGTGCATGTTTTTATGGTATTATTTTCTGTGTTACTGATGGGAGCAAATTTGTTTCCCTGTAGATGTAGAGTGTTATAAATATAGAATAGTTCAAGTGGCTGTCAGTGTAAAGTATGATAAAGCTAATCAATGATTACAAATCCTAGCCGTTGAATTTCATTTCCTAATGGCCCTGTCACACCTTGACGATTTAGTCAGCGTATGCCAAACGTATCAAAATTTCTCTAAAACGCTGACATACGCTGACCTATTGATGCTTTTTATAAAATTTGGGCGCATTCATAGCGTATTTATAACGTATTGGATGTAAAAATAATGTGTTAGTAACTTATATAGAACGTTTTGATTACTTATAGAAAACTTACACGAACAAATGCTTAGCGTGTTGCCGGCATTCACAACTTATACCCAGCGATAGTCTACCGTATGCACAGCGCGCAGCAGTGTATCGCCTATGACTGCGTGACGTAGCCTTATAAAAAGGCTGCCGCTCGTTGATTCAAATCATAACCACACTAGACATCGCAGTATCAATGTCACCGTATTGACATCACCCAATTTTAATGTACCTATTCCCCTAAACGCTGCCAATACGCCATTACGATAACTGTTAGAGTTAAAAGTTAGAAACATGTTCAGTAAGTTTTGTGGTCGTCTGGAAACTGTCAAATACGTCTACATACGTCAATATACGTTGGAGTAAGTTCGATATAAGTTACATGCAAGTTCGAAGTACGTTACTCATAGGTTAGAAATGCGTTTTGACTTTTGAGTAACTTATAAGTAACGTGTGTCAATGTGTGTCAACGATCGCTTAACTTATCTACAACTTATGGCCCGCGCATGCAGAACGTACGAGCCATACGCTGGCATACGTCAAAAAGTTTTGTACATGCACAAAACTTTTCAACATACTCGCCGTACTAGGACGTATACCAATGTATTTCAGCGTGCTCTAAACTTATACGAAACTTACCAATAACTTATTCGACGTACGCCAGCGTATTTGCCATTTTTTTATATGTCGGCATACGCTGGCTAAATCGCCAAGGTGTGACAGGGCCATAACAAATTAAATTGATCTCATTACTACTCGAAATTTCCTTTGAATGTAATTCATTCTGTTTTAACAATAACTCCAACATTATAAACTGGTTTTAAAATTGATTTAAATTACTTTCTAAATTTCTCATTCAAAATTTTGTTTGCATGAAGCTAATATAGTAGATATATATTATTGATTATACCTTCCTTAGAACAGTTTGTGTTGTTACATTGTAAATTGAAATAAAATAAGCGATATCTAAATGTAGTATTTTATATTGATTTTCAAGGCTTGATGGACCCTGATATCTATGGAAAAATAGCCATTAATAACTAAATTAGCCACCCACTAATTTCCTCCATAAAGTAGTCATAATACCACAGCTTAAATCTGAATAAAAAAAATTGAACTGAGAAATTTATCTTGCATGCGTACTTGACCAATCAATTGGTGGACTGGCGAACTTAGAGTGCATATAATGATATATTGTTTATTTTAGTGACAATACCAAGACACAAAAACATCATTTGTTTCATCAAGGCCATTTTTATTCTTACCTTTTTGCTTTTATTTAAGCATCATCAGGGAACTTGCCTATAGATTAATTGGAAGGAAACTTTCATAAGATTTTCAGTTCTCATGGTTTCCCATGCAAACTTGCTTAGATAACAGAGTGTGAGGTAGCTGAATTCCATTATTATTACAGCAGGTTTTTCCAGGTCCATTGCCATGCTGATAGATTCACCAACATATTATCCTACCTAAATTGTAGGCAGTGAATGAGGATCTTGGATAGATAATGGCTCTCAATAGTTTTGAAGTCATTGTCAAATGGTCCTGTTTTGAAAAGCTCAGATACACAAAATGCAGAGGAAAAACTTACCTAATTAAATGTGTGATGGTATGCTTTCTTTAATAATTGGAGATACTGTAGTTGATATCAGTGGCGGCGCTATGGTTTCCACGACGACAGCAGGGCAACGCCCCTGACAAGCAGGGCAAGAGTTGTACTTTGGTGCGTAGCACCACCTGAGGGCCGTAGGAGGGTTTGAGAGGGGGTGTCTCCCTCCCTAATGAGAAAATAAAAACAAAATAGGCTGCTAGATGCTCTTGACCTAAGGATGGTGTTCTTTGTTTCTCATCGGTGTCCAAGCTATTAATTTATATATATAAA
>NW_022744909.1:477-706 GCF_011630105.1 Anneissia japonica | reverse complement strand
ACTGTCTGACACCAGTATCATTTGAGCTTTTGTGAGTTGTGAACCAGTGAGTTCTCACTGAGGACCAGGGGCGGCCCCCACTTTTGGGAGGTTAAAAAAGGAAAAAAAAGAAAAAAAAGAGAGAAAAAGAAAAAACTGATAGCCCAGAATGCCTCAAATGTTATGTTCGTGCGTCTAGAACACAAAAATTTCGCGGGGGCATGCCCCAGACCCCCTACGACAGTGTTGT
>NW_022744909.1:0-446 GCF_011630105.1 Anneissia japonica | reverse complement strand
CTTCCGGCCCCCCCCCTTTTGGACATTTCTGGATCCGCCCCTGAGGACTTCAAATTGCCAGTAAACAAAGTGGTGCTGCTGGATTCTTCTGCTTTTTTAACTGGTTTTCATGTAAGACATTTCATGGGTTAAGTTAATCCATGGTTTCTAGTTCCAGTTTTTTCCATGTTTCGCCACTTGTGCCTTGAGCACTTTCTAAGTGGATATGTGCGCTATATAAATCATATTTATTGTTAACATTATAAGCACAAAATCATGTCTTCATATCAAATTTATGCATATCTGCAATTTACAGCGACAGACCAAAGGCGAAGTCCCTTTTGTAGCATCAATAAATTTCAACAGATAAAGCTGATAAATCATCACAGAATTCATGGAAAGTGAAACAAGAAAAATTTGTGACCTTGAAAAGGCTTTTCATCTGACGGGCATGATACAGGAAAAAT
>NW_022744908.1:0-578 GCF_011630105.1 Anneissia japonica | reverse complement strand
ATTACTAGTTACTTTTAATGTTTTTTATCTTTATCTTTATGTTTTATTCTTTAATTTATCATTTTGAAAAGGAACGAATGCATTAACCATCTTGATCTTAAGTACGATCATGATATTCAGATAGACGAAGTATATGCCAGGTTTAGGGGAAAATAGGCAGGCATAATATTGGATTTATTAGTAATAATTTATCCGTTAGGTTGCATCTTAGCGAAATTGTATAAAAGTATTAGCATACTTACCTAACCTGAACCTAAGCTATTTATGTAACTATGTTGTTTAATTAATTTGGATGTGTATCTTGAGCTAATCAGTTTTGAACTAGTGTAATGTTGACTGATATAGTAATTGAAATGTTTAATTGATTTTTAGTTTTAATTTTGGTTAATTGCAAGCACTATACAATTTTGATAACTAATTGTATTGTACATCATGGAATGTATGTACAAGTATTGATATATTCGTATATTTTATTAGTTTAGATCTTTTAGTTTTAAGTGTTTATATTTTCTCTTTTTATAGACGAAAACTTAATTTCGGATATTATAATTTTGGATTTAACATAACTATTGGAAAGG
>NW_022744907.1:0-1267 GCF_011630105.1 Anneissia japonica | reverse complement strand
CCCGACTCCACACTACCGAATAGGGACTCTAACTTCCCAAGCAACTTGGACTGGGACGCTGTTGGGCCTAAGCCAATTGCGACCTGGGAGGCCTCCCCACGAAGAGAACGACAGATAGCCGGCAGTAACCCCTCAGGGTTTTGGCCACTGGCTATTGCCGCTTCAAATTCGTAAACCCACGCTTCATAGGAAGCTTCCCCAGGGCCAGGTTTAGTTGCCCCAGAGAAAAGGGGAAACCTATGCTGAACCAAGGGCTTCAGCATATATTGGGGAAAAAACTGGGGTGTGGCCTGGGATGGGGTAGATGTCACTGGGGCTGAAGAGCAGGTAGGGTGAGGGGGTAGAGTGGAAGAGGGTCCTGGTTTGGTAGGTGGACTACTGAATGGGTCCTGGGCCGGATCAACATCAGCTTTCCCTGCAAGGACTTCTGGGCTTAAAATGGGTATATCAAAAGAAATTTCTGGGTCAACATCAATTAAGGACATTTTAACACAATATGTTCAAATGAAAAGTGAAAAAGAAAAGAAAAAATTACAGTATTTTTACTGGTGTAACAAAATGAAAATTCAAGGTGGGTAATGCAGTCTTATCGAAATCGACAATAAATTTAAAATTACAATATGATACAAAGCTAATGCAATAAATCAAAATCAAATTTCAATGAGAAATTAAAAATAGGTCTTTATAATACTAAAAAAATACCAATCAAATCAGAAAACTGCAAGCATCCGCTTATCGTTTAAGTGAACAAAATTAAAGCGAAAAATATGATAAATGAAATCAAGGAATAAAAAACGTAAATGCAAAGTAAATAATAGACTAAAATGTTCTTATTGTTTTGTGGCTACTGAGCCCTGACAAATTTAGTGACACAAGGTCTTAAACAAAAGGATAAACTAAAATTCGCTTATTGCTGAGCCCCACATTGGGCGCCAAATTTTATGTAGCGGGTGACCACTACTTGAATTAAGCGAATCCGTCACTTAATTCGTCGTGGGGGCTCGGGTTCCAGTTACGCGCAGGCTCAGTCGCTAAATGTTTACATATATGGCCACAAATAAAACAAGAGGAACTTTTCTAGTTATATACTTAATAATGATTTATTGGGCAATGGGGATTACAATAGGGACTTATAAATTGGACCTAACCTAACCTAACAAACTACTCACGTGAGACCGTCGGCAATGCAGCGTACGCTTGTCGAAAGTAAAATAATAATAAATGCAAGAAGTCCAACAAAAATAGAGTTCAGAATATATTGCAAACA
>NW_022744906.1:0-535 GCF_011630105.1 Anneissia japonica | reverse complement strand
GCAGCCAAATCCATCAAAGGCGTGCTTTTGTTGTTTAAGGAACGAGAGGCTGATTTCGAGCACGACCCCGAAAAGTTTTACAATCCAAAGATCAAAGAATGTAGCGTACGATCGACGGGGCAACCAACGAAATTTATGCCCGTGGAATGTTGCCCTACAGAAATTACGAAGAGATTCGCAAACACTTTTGCAGTCAAGCCTGCAAGCCGACTCATTTCACCAACATGTCGCAAAGGAAATATCTAACAGATCACTATGGCCTCTGGGTCGATCTCAGAGCCATTTCGGATAATACCTTGCACGGAACAGGTAGAAAAATAGATGCAGATTCCGGCGGATTGAAATTGCAATTGACGCGAGACGCAGAGACTGCAGCGCCGCTAGATTGCTACGTCTTTATCGTCTCAGACGCCCAACTAAACATACGAGGTAACAGACTCGTCGGAGTAAACTATTAACGCCGATATATAAAAATGTTTCCCAAAGAGGCACACTGCGCTCTAATAGTCGGAGCGACAAATTGCGGTAAGACTGT
>NW_022744905.1:683-853 GCF_011630105.1 Anneissia japonica | reverse complement strand
TCTGTTCAGCTGGAGCGGATGTAGTAAAAGCCTTAAACTCGTCTCTGTGTCTTTTCTTTGTCATCTCTTACAACATAATACTCATTACAAGCAATTGGGGTACGATGACGTCTTCTGTTCAACTCGAGCGGATGCAATAAAAGCCGTAAACACGTGTCTGTGTCTTTTCT
>NW_022744905.1:0-639 GCF_011630105.1 Anneissia japonica | reverse complement strand
TACATTACAATCAATTGGTGGTACGATGACGTCTTCTGTGCAACTAGAGCGAAACTGGAGCGGATGTAATAAAAGCCTTAAACTCGTGTCTGTGTCTTTTCTTTGTCCTCACTTACAACATCATACACATTACAAGCAATTGGGGAACGATGACGTCTTCTGTTCAACACGAGCGGATGTAATAAAAGCCGTAAATACGTGTCTGTGTCTCTTCTCTGTCATCACTTACAACATAATACACATTACAGGCAATATGGGGTACTTGAACCAACACAGCACCCATGACGTTATCGGTGTATGCATTTATTTTTTCTTAACCGAATATTGCCCCAACAGGTACTGGAAAGCCTATTCTTTAACACTGGAAGCCTATTCCGTGTAAGTGCACGATGTCGTCATGAAATATGTATCGTTTTACACATGACGTCATCTGTGTGCAGGAGACTCCTACATAATCGCAGACGAGGATCCACCATCGTCATTCAAGTTTCAAGAGGAGCAATCGTTTACCAATTCGCGATACCAAGTCCCAGTACATCCCCGAGTCGCAGTGCCGGTAAGTTTTCGATCATCTCTCGTCCTTAGCTTCGTTCGTTCCCGAACGCGCAGCTTCGATGCCGCACGGGGTGACGGGTTACT
>NW_022744904.1:0-530 GCF_011630105.1 Anneissia japonica | reverse complement strand
CTTACTCAGCTTCTCATCAAATGTTAATTAAAAACAAAAAAAATTGATATATTTATTCATTGTTTTAATTTCGGAAATACAGCTTTATGCAAAGGATGTAATTGTCCATAGATACGATGATATTCACCCATTCGTCGTACGTAGCAAACTGAGGTTCCTAGATCTTAGCCAGTTTGAAAAATTAAATATTTATACAGTATTATTATTATTTTAATGCTATATTAACTACAACAATTACATTACTGTATGTCAAAACTAATATGTAGGCCTATTTCAAATAGATGTCTGCAAACCCGACGTGAATATTGACTATTGTGCTCTCTCTAGGCTCTGTCTCTTATACACTAAACCTGAATGTGCTGAACTCGGCGAGAAAGCATGAGCTTGGCTGTATCATATCGATAATAATACTGTATTTATTAACTGGCGTGAAGTTGGTTACTTTCCATGCAGCACACTTCTGTGGTAAAGGTGCGTTTAAATATTACCTCCATGGTTGGACGAATTGTGATAGGGGCCTAGCAATCCTC
>NW_022744903.1:0-1868 GCF_011630105.1 Anneissia japonica | reverse complement strand
ATATGATGTTTTCAATTTCCGAACATTTTTTTTAATATTTAAAAAAGGACACGACTAAAAGCTAATGCCAGTTGGAGCGACAAAAATCGCAAAGATAAAGAGAATCACTGGGAACTTTTACTTAAAACAACCACACTATTTGGACTCAATATTAGGAACGTTCTCCCAGTACACTAAATTAAACCAATGGCATCTCAATTTATTCTGGATAAATCATTTGGCTTATTTATTGAGGCTTGCCTCTAAAGTTTAGTTTTGGCCTTCCTGTTTACTTGTTTAGGCTGTTTATTCTAATCTCACCCAGCCTATTGTTTCCAATCATGCTTGCATGAAATTCTCACTTTATACCATCTAGCAAGGACCTACCTAACATATATAACTATATAGTATAATATATATATATATATATATATATCTACTTTGAATGATAAATGTTATAACTTCTAATTTTGTGTGGATTAATAAATGTTATATTGAATTGGAAAATAATATATATATGATGTTTTCAATTTCCGAACATTTTTTTTAATATTTAAAAAAGGACACGACTAAAAGCTAACGCCTTTAAAGTCACGGTAATATCAATCAACGCTATTTACAACTGTATGGCAACAGTCAATTTATGTCCAACAAACATACTTTAAGCTTCACGGGGAAGGAGCGAAGTTAATAGTTATTTTTGCAAGGGTAACACCTAAATGATACTTCTAATAAACATACCTGGTACATACAAAAGGGAGGCGTTAAGACAACGCCTAATGGTTATTCAACTGCTAATACAGCGAACGTCATGAAAATCGGGCAAGTTTAGGTACACGCCCCACAAAGCCGACTTCGCCATCGTCAAGTAGGTCAATTTTGTATTAAGAAAATGTTCACTTTCCAAATAAAATTATGACAGTAATAGTACTTTTATTATCTGTAATATTACTGTCTGTGAGATTATTGCCCGATTATTAAAAATATGGATAACTTTTTTTAATACGAAATTAGCAATTGAGAAAGTATAACACATAATCCAAGTATTGTATGTCATGTGATGTCAATAATATACATGCATTCTCCTCTGTCATGTATAATATAACGCTTCGTATTTGCAAAGAAAGGCACTATACATAAATATAAATGTCTCAACCTTGTTTGGGATTTTCTGCTACAGCTGTGTCATTTTGAGACAGGATTTCAAACATGCAATAAGACATCAATGAAATAACACTAATGTACACTGAATTATACTACATAATACCGTACATTTTATTTAATATTTGTCTAACAAATAAACATTTAGGCTGCTATCATAAATAAAATTCATGTATACTTTTAGACATTATTGTGTGTTAGTCCATGGGTGCAGGCTACCACCACCCAAATAAACGTAATCTGTATTGAATATCAAATTGTACAACACAAAACATTACATTTATTAATTATTCACAGAAACTTACCTTAGTTTACACCTTCAAGTACAGTTTTACCACTCAGTATAAATAAAAATGAATGATAAAACAGAAAACAGAAAACTTGCCAATGTTTACCTAATCTAAATTACTGTACAAGTACAAACGATCACCAACGAAAATTTCGTTTGAACGGTCACAGCGGTAGAATCAATCAAGTGATTACAAAACACTAAGCCGAAGTCATGAGGAAATGGGCCCGATTGTCTTTGGAAAAATGGGCCTGAACATCTACCCGCCGTTTTAGAAAATGGGCCCGAAAGTCGGTGGGTCCGATCGTCCACACTAGTTGGGCCCGATCGTCCACACTAGTTGGGCCCGATCGTCCAAAAATCGTCTGTAATTCGGCTAGGCCTAGAATGAATAGAATATGAGGTTAGGTAGGTCCTTAGTCCTAGCTAGCCTACACAA
>NW_022744902.1:242-602 GCF_011630105.1 Anneissia japonica | reverse complement strand
GTTAGGGTTAGAGTTAGGGTTAGGGTTAGGGTTAGAGTTAGGGTTAGGGTTAGGTTTAGGGTTGGCGTTAGGGTTAGGGTTAGGGTTAGGGTTAGGGTTAGGCAAAGTGAGATAGGCTGAAACAAACACTATTCCATTGAAAGTTTGAAGTTTTTCGGAAAAGTACTCGAAATATGGCGGAAAGTCAAAAATTTGCACTAAGTGCTCAACTCGGTTAGATAAGCACTATTGTACAAAATGTGACAATGTTAAAAAGTTGAGTCAAAAATGTAATTTTTTTTTCTTAGGTTAGGGTTAGTGTTAGGGTTAGTGTTAGGGTTAGGTTAGAGTTAGAGTTTGGGTTAAGAGTTAGGGTTAAAG
>NW_022744902.1:0-196 GCF_011630105.1 Anneissia japonica | reverse complement strand
TGAAGTTTTTCGGAAAAGTACTCGAAATATGGCGGAAAGTCAAAAATTTCCACTAAGTGCTCAACTCGGCGAGATAAGCACTTTTGTGCAAAAAGTGACAATGTTAAAAAGTTGAGTCAAAAATGTAACTATTTTTTTTAGTTAGGTTAGGGTTAGGGTTAGTGTTAGGGTTAGAGTTAGGGTTAGGGTTAGGGTT
>NW_022744901.1:0-5198 GCF_011630105.1 Anneissia japonica | reverse complement strand
TCGGCGAACTTGAAGGTTGGACGTATAGCTGCCTCATCGAACATATTTCCTCGTGTTCGGCCATCTAGCTGATCTCCACGCCGGTAAGACACCCCAAACGGCAAAGTTCTATTTCTTCGTCTCCATCGTATCGTGCCTTGCATTTGCAGAAGTGGCGATGAAATCGGGACCACTTCACCCGGGTTCGCGTCTGTCTCTTATACACATCTCCCGGTGGTCTCGGAAGAAGGGGCACGTGACAAATCCTTCGCTATCCATCTTGCATCGAATGAGTAGAGTTCGTTGAAGTGTCGAGATCTCGACTCAAGTTCTCTTTTATATGCTACGATCGGGGGACCATGACGTCATCCTATCATAATAATACTTTATTCAGGAACCGATGACGTCGGCGCATGATGATCGCCGCAGTACGCATGACGTCGCACAAGGCGCCCCCTTAGTCACGAATCGATGACGAAAACAGGTACCCATGACGTCAGCGCAGTACACCTTATTTAAGTTACACCGAGGGAAATTAAACCATTCAAATTCGTTTCGTAGAAGATGATCGAGATGTACTCTTGGTACAACGATAACACGATCGAACGCCAGCTTTCAAACCGCCGCAGGAACAACCGCCGAAGAACGAACCGGCGCAGAAACAACCGTTACGGAATCAACCGATGTCGCGGCATGCTCCCCGAGAAGAATTCTTTAACGTCGCAGACTATTCATCGGAACGACCGCAAAAGCTTCGATCGAAAGGTTGCCGACCGTCGCTCAAGATCTGAGAAGTCACCGAGATCCGAAAAGGACGAAGACAAAAGAAACCTGCCGGCAGACATCGATTCCGTTCACAAAGAGGTGAGTAAAGACGTATTTTATCTATCTCCCGTCACCCTTTGCGCCTGAGACGATAGCCTAGAGAAACTAACTTATAAGTTGTTTAATTACATTTCCGTTTCCCAGCTGGAAGATGTGAAAAGATCCATACGAAGGTTCAGGACCGATCTGTGCTGGCTGAACGAAACGCTGAACAAAATGGGACTGAAAGATTTGGAACACGACGTCCTGGTTCACCTCGATCGAGCTTGCAAGAGCATCGACGAACGTATCCAACGAGATGTGTTTTCGAGCGAACGAAAGATACGCATTCGTGAACTGAAGGACGTCTACGAATCGATCGCCAGCGGCCGAACGATGGTGCAGGACATAAAAACGAGCTACGGCATGCGATGACAGAATCGCAGAGACAATATTTATTTTCGAATAACGCAAATTTTTTATTATTAGATGTTGTAAATAAAATAACGTTTTTTCAAGATATATTTGAAATATCAGATTACTTACAAAGTTTGAAATAAAATTAAGTTCAACGATACATTTTAGTCTTCTTCGATTATTTAGCTTCGAATCTAAAGTTTCCTTTTTCGTAACTTCGTTCGGGACCGATGACGTAGACGGCCAGTACCGATGACGTCTTGTATTAGCTTCGATAGAGAACAAAGTTGGAAATAATTTCAGCACCACTTAGTTACCTTACTGCGACCGAGCCGTCAACATGCCAAAGTGTGAACCTGGTAGTAGCAAAACAGGGGAAAACAATCGCACAAGGAAATGTAGATCTGGTCCGCGTACGAAGAGATGGCGTTTTATGCTCGACCATCCAACACAAACGGAAGAGCAGATGCTGAAAAAGTTCATTAACAAGATCGAATGCGACCCGGATGGAAACAGAGAAACTCAACATAACCGATCCTGCGCTGGGATCGAATATATATTTGTTATACATACGAGCAATGGTATAGCGGAACGTTACACGTGAAGGGATGGCTTATCAGTTGCCGTCGTAGACGCCTTGGTGGAATCAAATCGATATTGCCGAGGGCCTTCTGGGAGCCCTGCAGAGGAATAGGCACGGAAAACGAACGTTACTGCCTTCAGAATGCGAGATTTTCCACACTTTATAACCCACCAGGTAGACACGACAATAATGATGCGGAACAAAATAATTACAACCGATACTATACTCTGAGGGGCGGAACGCTTCGTGATACAAAAAAAATAGTCTCGATGACATCACAACCGGGACAGATGAAGTGATGATGCAACACCTTTTTTTTTTTAAAGAAAGTTTCACACAAAGTTCGAATTCATTTCCTCGTCAGACGTGCAACAGTACCTGTCAGCTATAATGGATTACGCCCAGCTTTTTTCCACTATCGCTTTGCTATTCGTATTGAACATCCTCTTGGCAGCAATAACCAAACGGACGGTTTCCGAGATGAATGGCGCCATGATAAAGCGTATGATGTTTATGATTGCCTTCGTCTTTTTTCTCGAAGTTTTCAGATCTGCCGTCGTAGATTTCATGAAAGTGTCGTCGAAAGTGTTGAAAATCTCATCGAACAGTGAGACAGACCTTCAGCTTCAGGTTGATCATCTTGTACACTCTTTTGGCTGCAATATATGAATGGACCGTTATTGAGCTCATCTGCCACGTAACCAATTCTATAGTATCGACCATCGAAACACTTTTTTTCTTACAGAAGATATAGAATACCTTGTTCTAATGTATAATAAGATCAAATATTTGTTAACAAAAAATAGTAACAGAATCTTTTGAACACCTCATGTAACTTTAAATGAATAACGTTTATTTTTCAATGTTTCGAGAAAGGGAACACGTAATCTTTGGCGAATATGTCCTCCTGCGTCTTCTGTCCGACGCCGGCGACGTGTCCGTGAAAATCGGAACCCAGGAAGGCGGCCGCGATCAGGGTGTTGAGGCAACCGAACGGACTGTCGAGCTTCTCCCGCGACCATCTTCCTATCCGGTACATCCTCTCGTTTCGCTTGCGAACCAGGAGGGCGTCCGATTGCATGGCGGTGAGCGTGATTATACAGTCGCTGTCGCACGTCTCCATGAGGATGTTGGACGAAGGCACGTTGCCGCCGAACTTGCCCTCGCCGACCCGGTGATGGAGCTGATCGTCAAGCATTGGGAACGCGGCAACGTCGTTCGGTTCGCTTACAGAGGGTCCACGAGACCGATAGAAGCCATAGAGAATTTCGCGACGTTTCTCCGAACCCACAACCTTCCCTTCGTCAAGAACGTCAGCTACAGGTACAAGATGGAATCGGGCATCCACACGCAGGCCGTTCTCGGCGACGTGTACAAGAGCCTGCACGAATGCCTCGCGCTCGCCGGCGAAAATCGAAGCGGGAGCAACCTGCACGCCATCGTAGCGAACACGTTGGCGCCGGACTCGGACGAATCTATCTCGGTGGCGATCCAGGTCGCCGTGTTCAAGGATTACGAGCGGGTGGTGAGACAGACTTATCCGAACATGGCGACGGAGGAGATACTATGGATGGCGAGAGACAGACCGGTGACGAGAGTGGCGCCGATGTCCATGACTCTGAACGAAGATTTCGTGGCCGCTTTCGATCGGGGAGGTCGGAGAGGCTGCAAGTATGCTCTAATATTATACGGTCACAACTTCAGACGTTAAACTTTCTCCCTCTTTCTTTTTTTTAGATAGAGAGATAGGTAGATATACAGATAGATAAATATACACAGTATTTTTTCTTACGTAGATTAAGAATCAAGAACAGACAATAAAATTAAAACTCTTGGTAACAATAAATTACGTTTTTCGAATCTTTATTTACAATCATGTTTAACATCGATTTCAAAGTGTGTGTGGCTGAATCTGTTAACAAAAACAACATAGAAATAAATCACGAGAGAACGCTGAAATCGATCCTGTGCAGATTCGATTCCTCGACTTGGACCCATCTGAGCTTCGGCAAGATGACGTCCACGTTGACGTAGCGATATGCGAACTGCGTGCCGGTCTCGGCCAAAGTCAGACGACACTCGACCTGGTATTCGGGTTTCACGTTGACGAAACGAAACGAGAACGACGTTGCGTACTCGACGAGATCGACCTTCATGTTTCCTAGCGGATCGATGCATCTCTGGTACACACATCTAGATGTGTATAAGAGACAGCAATAGGGCCTTCCGTAGTGATTCGACGCTCCGACGCTCGTCAGGTCGCCGCCGCCCATCAACACTTTGGCGGCGTCCGCGTTCAGACACTCGGCGAGTGTGAATCCGCCGGAAACGTACCGGGACAGGCAGTCGGGTGACTCGCACCGCCGCACTTCGATGCCGACGTCCGGCCACATGCCGTGCTCGTAGCCGTTGAATTGCAGCATGTCCATCGTCCAGGGATCGGGTTTCAGCGATTCGTTAGGAACGTTGCGCACTCGATCGAGAAAGTGGTTGTGTTCGATCATCATCTCCGACAGGACCTTGCGAAGGGTGGATTCGTACATCATGCTGTCTTCGTTCGCACCTTCCGTGTCCCCGTTCGCTTCCCGAAGCCTGTACGCACCGACCATCCTGGTGAGCACGTCCGATTCGCCTTCCGTCTCTTCCAGTTCTCTGGCGATCGATCGGACGTCGCAGGTTGACTGCACCAGAGAAATGCCGACGTTCGCGTTCATCCTCTGCCTGAATCTTGAGGAGGCGCTCCTGCTGGCTGCGTGACACGACGATTCGGTTCGGTTTGGGGCGAAACATTCCTTCCTGAGTTTTCTGTGTCGTTGGATGATCGGCGCGAACGCGCCGTCCTGATCGCAGTGTCTCTTTATTGTCCGGACGACGATTGAAACCACCACGATCTCACGCGAGCAATTTAAAGAGGTCCCAAAGCCAGAACACGGACAGCTCGGCGACCAGGAACAGCAACACGCAGATCAGCAATTTCGCGTGTCTTCGGTAACACGGAGGATTGGCGACGACGTCGACGACAGCCACTCCACCTTTGCCCTCGTTCATGCGATTAGATGTTTTTTAAAATTTCGGCAAAATCCAAGATCCAGAGTACCACCAGCACCACGACGACGACCAAACACACGCAAATGATACAGTGCACGGCTTTGCAAGTCCACGACACCGCCTTAACGGGAGCAGATGCAACGCCCATGCCTAAGCGATGGGGGAGGGAATGAACGGTTAACGTTAACGTTCGTGCGGAAGCGTTCGCTCTCGACGATGGTATGAAACTGACGGTTGTTTGTTTCGCGATAGTTCTAATATCGTCTTTATCTCTGCTGTTGCACGATTTGCACAAGGGTAGTAAGAAACGTTCATCCACCGAAGACCTCCTCGTGTCGACGGTGAGCAACAGGACGAAGGCGAACCT
>NW_022744900.1:0-657 GCF_011630105.1 Anneissia japonica | reverse complement strand
TAATCTAGGTGAACTGATTCAACCATGGATGACAGTTCCTGGATCGACTCTGTTTTAGCATTGGGCGACAAATAAACAATTCCTAGAATCATCTTCTTTCTTCTAGAGAATATTATCTGTACAAATAAGCATTCGATGTTACGCTTTTCATATTGATGGAGACGATGAGAATTAAAATCGGAATTAACTAACATCATAACTCCTCCGCCTCTTCGTTCGTCATCCCTATCCCTGCGATAAAGTGTGAATCCATTATGTGTTACTTCTGAGTCTAGCACGTGGCAGTTGAGCCAGGTCTCACAAAAGCCAACAACGTTGTATTTGTTAGCTATCAAATGATTGAGCAATGTAGAGTTGAAGGAGTGTAGTTTATTTTTTAGACTCCTGACGTTTTGGAAGTAAACATTTAATCCTGACGTGTCAGATGTTACGGTTTGATTAACTCTAGTATACGTCGGGCCTGGGTTTAGCTCAATGTCTCCAGATAAATTTATCTCCAGTAGTCTAAATTGGGCTGTATGATTAGCATAGTATGCAACTGGAGATGATACAAATGTTTGTCTTTTACACGGATTACATCTTATGTTTGTTTTAATAAACATACGATTGGGTAAAATGAAATACTCAAGTTGTATGGCGTTGCATGCCTGAAATTGT
>NW_022744899.1:0-819 GCF_011630105.1 Anneissia japonica | reverse complement strand
TAAATTTACAACACTTAAAATGTTAATTACACTCTTATGAAGTTTAAAATCTACACTTTAAAAATATACAATTTAAATAACGTGTTAGATATGTTACAATTTATTTAAATTACAACATTTTAAATGTTAATTAAACACTTATGAAGTTTAAAATCAACACTAATGAAGTGTTAGATCTGCAACACTTTAAATTAAATTACAAAACTTTAAGTGTTAATTACACTCTTATAAAGTGTCAAATGAACACCACAAAGTGTTAAAGATCCTACACTTTTATAAGTGTTGAATATGTAACACTTTTTTGAGAGTTGAAACAACACTTACGGTGTTGTCCCTGTAGAGACACTTGCTAAGTGTTATATATAACACCTAAAGCGTTATTTTTAACACTTTATTTTTAAGAGTGTATATATACATAAATACATACAGATATATATATACATATATGTATATATGTATATATATATATATATATGTAATATGAAGCTGATGAAGGTATATATATATATATACACATATATATATGTATATACATATATATATATATACATATATATATATATACATATATATGTGTGTATATATAATATAAATCATCAAAGGTACATATACAGTGTTTAATAAGGACATGATGGAACATCGTAGGCTACCCTGTAGCTTTTCAACGAATAAAGTCCTATCATTGTGTAATAAAATTCCTCCGACGGGATTCGAACCTGCAACCTCTCGCTGACAAGGCGAGCGTCATAACCACTAGACCACGAAGTCTTCATGGTTGAACAGGTCCAAATACCCGTCGGGAACATTGTATTACACAAT
>NW_022744898.1:0-991 GCF_011630105.1 Anneissia japonica | reverse complement strand
AGTTGCATAGGCCTAGTTGCTGTATATAATATATATTGATGCCTACGTTTAATAATAGAGAAAACAGATGTTCTATTTTCTCTATAGTTTATTGAATGATGTTTGGCGAATACTGGCGTCCATTTGTGTTCCCATGTGATATGTGTGCAGGGAGTTGATAAATGTTTTTTCGTTCGTCGTCAGCTTCTTAGCTGGTAGGCTGCTATTTAACGAAGATAGGTCTTTCCGACAGAGCAAACGGCACTTAGGCCTACATGCATGTGCTGCCATTATCGTCATTACCACTTAATTTAACTATTAGGACTATGCAGCCTTTAAAGTTTGAACTTGGTTCATTTCAAAGTAAACTTGTTCAGTATTTTAAATTGTACAAAAACGGTAGTTCAACCGGGGCCTGGTCTAACGACACAGACGCGTTTGTCGCCCAAAACAATAGAAACAATGGCAAACGCGTTCAACAGCACAAACCCGTTTAGACGCGTCTGGGACATATTCCGACTAGCTTATTAATATTCATGAGGCAGGATAATTAGACGATCGCTTTCCCAGACGCGTTTGTAATACATGGTTTTCCCAGACGCGTTTCTGTCGTTGGGGATAATTTGTAGATCGCGCCTAAAGCCGATCTAATCAAATCTAATCATATTTATATATATAGCGCATTTCTTTGCAGATACGAAGCGCTTCTGTCCCTGGTCATTGGATCCACATGCTAAGTGTTGCTGCTGTATTCAGCGCAGGAGCAAGCAACCCCACCAGGTACCCACTTGTACTCCTGGGTGGAGAGAAGCAATGCAGATAAAGTGCCTTGCTCAAGGACACAAGCGAAATGCACAGCGAGGGATTGAAACCCCGACCTCGTGGTTGGGAAACCAAACCTTTCACGCTGCGCCAAACCGCTTCCGGTCCGGTGCGGTTCAACGGCCCTGCGGAAAAGTACCGGTAAATTAAATATATCAAAGACAGTTTTTTTTTTTTTTTTTTTTTTTTT
>NW_022744897.1:0-1993 GCF_011630105.1 Anneissia japonica | reverse complement strand
CTCTCACTTTCTTCGGAGGATTCGACAGTACGGCGGGTTTGCCTGCTTTTCCCCTTAGGTGATGAATTACCCAACCGGGATGCTGGCCCATAATACGGATCCAGGAAATCTGGACCCGACCCACCCTGTGCAGGAGCGCGAGATGGTCTAATCCCGGAACGGAACGCCATTTCATGTTGGTAATGAGAGGGGTTTGTGGAAGGAGTTAATGGGAGCTGTCGACTACTGGAAACAGCAGCCAGGTTCTTGCTATCAGCCTGCGAGGATACTGAATGTATCACTGTACGTATACCATTTCCTCCCCATTCAGGATTAGGAGTGAAGTCTATATGCTTCTCTAAATTTGACCTGCTAACCCCTTTAATGACATCTAAGCTATCTGGCGTTAAGTTTCCATAACGTGATCTCCAACGGATTATCTGTTGAGCCCGTCTTTTATTTACACATGGGAGTTCATGCAGATCCCTCTCGTCACAGAAATTGATTTTTACAATAAAATTAAACTTTGACATTGTTTATGGGAAAAATTGCACACATACAGGTCAAAGGTCAAATAGGTAAAATTGAAATAAGTGGGTTAGCAATGATAAAATTATACAATAGATAAACAAATCAATGCTTCACAAATATCAATTTAAAACCTGAAATTCAAGGCAATCTGGTTAAAATGTAAAAATAGATATGGAAGTATAAATGTGAATACAAATATAAAATATCTAAAATAATACGTATCACACAAGCTACAATGAAACGAATAATTATTGAAAACCTGTGGATAAAACCAGAATGATTAACCTGTATGCAAATGAGTTAGTGGAGGTATGCACTAAGCTCTGCACAATAAAACAACACACACGGCCTAGGGTAATATCTAGACGACGTGTTAACACAAATCTCCAACAAAACAGAGTTTAAAATACCTAACTATCTCCTAGCTAAATGTTTTAATCCTAATCTATACGTAATCTAAAAGTCGTGGGAGAATTCTGTCTATGCGCGAGACGCGTGTCTCGCACACTTCTTCCCGCCCACGCTATAGTATTACGCAATACGGCCGCAACGCGTCACAACCTCACACAACAGCCGACGTACGAAGGCACGCCGACGTGAAAGGTTGAAACAAACGAACCGCAAAATACGCCTAACTAAAAAACTCCTAGTCTATAAAAACTAATTGTAGAGGTACTCGACAGACCGCACTACAATATAGTTAGTGGCCCTGTACGCTTCCCTCTACAATGTCCCTATTTAAAAACTACGCTAAAAACCTAGTCTCTATTAGCTGGAGGGTACTCGCCGGTCCGCAATCCAATTGCCGGCCCCGAACACTTCTCCCCACAGAAAAAAAACTAACTAATCAAAAATAGAGCCACTAGTAAAGCAATATATAGTATGTGCGAAAACACAATACTAATGCTCACTAGCCCTCAAAATATCAATTAATTATAGTACTTTTGTACTATACCTTTACACTAATAATTAAACTACATCATAATTCTTCTTCATGCGCTACACTGACAAGCCTTTTGCTCGCAGCGCCAATGTAGTAATTATCGCCTATATATATATACTGTGATATAAAAGGTACCGAGTGGAGCTTACCTTATCCAATGGGATATCTAGCTTTGAGGCGACAATACTCCAATAATATAAACGAACACAGCAGTAGTGAACACAGTAGCACCCACAGCGCTGGCAATTATACTCCTGTGTAGACTCGGACACCAGATACACATAAACAAATCCTGTAGCGTTAGCTAGGTATGATGCGTCTTGCATAAAGTCCAGTGTACGAGTGACTAAACTCACCAGGTACCCCTGGTCGGCTGTGCAGCACACCCGGCTGTGGGTTATGCAGATGAGCTGACCTTGAGCTCATGTCCTCCTGCGTAGATCGGGGATACGAACGTACGGGGGTCGTCACTACAGTAGCGACGCGTATACAAGCCAAGCAGTCAGTCAAGCAAGAACTTGATAACATATCCTTAATGCT
>NW_022744896.1:0-563 GCF_011630105.1 Anneissia japonica | reverse complement strand
AGCAAATCCCCCTCTTTTCTGGCAAAACCCCCCTCTTTAAATTTCCAAAATAAGTCCTCCAACCCAACTAATGCACTGCAGACCCACCCAGACACAGACATTTTCAAACATATCTGCTTTTATAGCATTATTTAGACCCAGCATAAAGCACAAAAGTCCTCCTGCTTTGGGAGTTTCACCGACCCCACCGGGGCTTTGACTGTGGATCCACGCCCCCAGAAAATCACCTCCCCCCCTCCCCCTTGGAAGAACCTGGCTATGGGTCTGTATTCTAATAAAAATGAGTCAAAAAATAGTGTTCAGGTTATATTACTTCAATACCAATAACAAAGCAATGTAATTGGAATACAGAAAAAGGAATTACATACTGTGTGGATAACAAAACTCCTACAGTACGTTAACATACTTAGTAATGATAATCATACAGTAACTTTGGGACGAGTGAGCTGAACATTGTAGGTCTAGTGTCCGCATGCCGTATAGCAGATAATTTTTACATACCAATTGCTCCTTCTTCATACATACATAACCTTCATATACAAGTGTACAGAAAAAGAAAACAA
>NW_022744895.1:298-801 GCF_011630105.1 Anneissia japonica | reverse complement strand
TTATCTCGCCGAGTTGAGCACTTCGTGCAAATTTTTGACTTTCCGCCATATTTTAAGTACTGTTCTGAAAAACTTCAAAACTAACCTAACAAAAAAAAAAATTTGGACTTTTTAACATTGTGACTTTTTGACCAAAAGTGCTTTATCTCGCCGAGTTGAGCATTTAGTGCAAATTTTTGATTTATTTTCGCTATAATTTGGGTACTGTTCCGAAACTTCAAAGTTTCAATAAAAAATAGTGTGTGTTTGAGGTTATCTCACCGTCATAAAGCTCTAATCAAAGACTTGTACTGTTGGTGCTATTTTGTCTACGGACATACCACGTTGAAAACACCGGTTTGCGTCCGATCACCGAAGGTAACGAACGTCGGGCCTGGTTATAGATGCAGGCCTAGGCCTATTTGTTTTTATAAACGAATGTAATTATTTCTAGTTGTAGTAGTAGGACTTTATTTTTATTTAGAAACAATTTTCCAAGGTCGAGAACATGGTCAACACAAGAA
>NW_022744895.1:0-285 GCF_011630105.1 Anneissia japonica | reverse complement strand
AAATATAAATGAAATAAGTCTACAGCACCCGGTATTCCCAGGCGGTCTTCCATCGAAGTCCTAACCCTGTCTCTTATACACATCTAGATGTATTAATTTTAACACAGTGGCTTCATCTACTCCGATGTTACGTCAAGTTGTTAATGAGCGCGTTGGTTCCATCACTTCGGAGTAGACATAACCACGGCCGAATATTGTAAAATTCATCAAAATTCAAACATTTTTAATTATTATTATACATAAATACATGATAAATTATCGTACAGTTTTAACAATTAATTGTCA
>NW_022744894.1:0-846 GCF_011630105.1 Anneissia japonica | reverse complement strand
ATAATCTTATCGGGAATGTAGCCATTAGCCACCAGCATGTCCTTGGTCAGTGTTGAAGCCGCTATCAGACCCGCGAGCTTTGCCGTATCGACAATGGTCAGCTTGTCTATGAGCGGTGCTTTGCTTCCCATCACCTTTTTCAGTATCATTACGTAACCAATCGTCAACGTAGACACAACCGCTCCGTCGTACAAGCTGTTTACAATTACGTTTGTATCGATGCCACTCATACTTTTTTTTAAAAAAGAAAAATTTTTAATTACATTTCAAACGGATCTTGCGTTGCCGGCTTTGCCGACGTTGCCGGCTTTGCCGGCTTTGCCGGCGTATCCGTTTTTACAAGCGATGCCGGCTTTGCCGACGTTGCCGTCCTAACCAGAGTGGATACACTTGGCTTTGTAAATGCATTGTAGACTAGATACCCCAACGCGACAAGCGTTAGATATGGAATACAACTCGAAAACGTTACGTTATAAACACTCGATGTGTCCGAGGCTTGTCGTCGTTTCTCGGCAATTGCTTTACCAGCCGCAACTCGCTTGGGATTCTTTTTCGTGACTTGCGTAATCGTTTCGTCCATTTATTAAATGTTGGTAATTTTTTTACTCAGTAAATACTCTGTAATTACTCAGTAATTACTCAGTAAAATTACTCTGGCAAGTCAGTAATCGTAGATTTCTCGGGATCTTGGGTTGCGTTTAAAACCTCTTGCTTACTGCTCGATCGTTCATATTTCACGTGTCTTGCCGTGTGCATCGCGACCGAAATCGGTGCGAGCCACGCTCCAAATTTATAATAGAGCTCGCACGCAACTGGATTCAATGCTTCCATCAAGAACCGATCGTT
>NW_022744893.1:0-691 GCF_011630105.1 Anneissia japonica | reverse complement strand
GAAGAATAAAAAGATGATCCCTGACAATAACAAGAGGTGATCCGCTAACGTTAGCGGATCACCAATGATGATCCTGACAATAACAATATGTGATCCGCTAACGTTAGCGGATCACCAACTAGATTTGAACTCGTCACTGAGGACGAGTTAGGTGATCCGCCGCACTTTGACCCTCACGAAGCACGCACGTTTCTGATTGAAAAGTATTATATGCTAAAACATGCTCTATTTAACGAGTAATTTTGAGCATTTTAAAAGGAATTTTAAAGGAAAAGAGTAATTTTTAGCATTTTAAGGACTTACGAATGTATAAATATACGTCTTAACATCCGTGTGCACGGTAGTATTAATACAGTGTCAGACAACACATGTAACCGAAACGTAATTTCCAGCTTCAGTACGTGCTGTTGGCGTGGAAATGAGCGTACGGCTCGTCAATTTTGGAAAGTTTTGGAATATTCAAAATGACTTGAAACGTGCTTTAAAATATCTAAAAAGTGATATTAACAATTTTAAAATTTTAACGCACAAGTACGAATACCTTATACGACGTGCCTGACGACGGTAATGCCACATGAATTTAAATCTTGTCAAGTTTAATTTAAAACCCCCTGTTGGTTGATAAAGCCACACGAATTTTGCCTTTACAGTAAACGAACTATCGGTCTGATAGTGTCGAATTACCGTCTGC
>NW_022744892.1:0-541 GCF_011630105.1 Anneissia japonica | reverse complement strand
CGAAATGATTTTTGTCAGAACAATTACTAAATTTTCTTGACAGGGAATTCCCTCTTATACAAAGAGATCTGCACTGACGCTTAATATCAAGCTCATCATTAAGCGTAAAATGATTTCTGCGATCAAATGCCATGCTAGCATCTGAAAAACATGTACACTAGGCTGCAATTTCGCATATAATAATCAACAATTTGTTGAAAAACAAAAATACATATGTATCAGTGGAGTTACCTGATTCTATAGCAAACTGTTGATCACCAGAGGAAAGTTGCCTGATACTGTACTTCTATAAACAAGTTTAAATATCTGAGATACAAGAGTGGCTAAAGCAATAGGACAATAATTACATTGTAACTGATATCTTTAACTTAATTAAAAGTACAAGAACCTTATGTCATTTCGGGAGTAAAATGACTATGCCATAGCATTAAGCTAAAAGCATAAACTAAAAAGTGTAAACCCTCGCACTAAAAATCTGAAGGTGCTCAGTGTAGACATTGTCAAAGCTTGTTGATTTACCTAGTGATTAATGTAATTTTTT
>NW_022744891.1:0-559 GCF_011630105.1 Anneissia japonica | reverse complement strand
GGGTGTCTGAAAAGGGGGGTTCTACTGTACTTTTATTGTCAGTTTTTGCAAGGTACACTTTCATCAAAAAACATATTGGGTGTTGGCAATCTGTAAACAGTTTTACCAAAAAAATATTTATCAGAAATAACAGTAGTTTGTACAACTGTTTAATTAAAACGTGCTAGATTTATATAAAAAAAAATAACCCTGCTGGGGCAGCCAGCCTAAAATTACGCCCATCGTTTTACTTAAAAAATTTTCCGTTGTGAATTAAAATATAAAACTGTATGTAGCCAGTTTGAATTACCGGCAAATGTACCTAAATAAATTTGTATGTTTTTGTATTTTGTTTTTGCTTTATATATTCATACAAATATATATAATTTTATAAAGATATGTTAAGATTCTTCTTAAAAAAATAATTAATGGAACTAGTAATAATCTGGATAATATAAAAAATAAGTAATAAGAATAGTAATAGACCTAATAAAATAAAATATTATATGTGATATTAATAATAATAATAATACTAAAATAATAATAATAATAAATATAATAATAAAATAATTATAATAAA
>NW_022744890.1:0-520 GCF_011630105.1 Anneissia japonica | reverse complement strand
TTTTCAAAACATTCATAAACAATATTAAAGTTGTAGCTTTGAAACATGTAATAATAAAAAAAAAAAAAAACCAAAAACGGCAACTCTAACAGTTGTGCACAAAATTCTTTACAAGCATCACACTTTAACGGATACAAGCTATTTCAGCGTCAAAACAAGAATAATTTTAAAAAGCCAAAAACAGCTTCTAAATTGCTAGTTTAATAAATTACTATGCAATTTTGTAAAGACTTGTAGAAGTGCAGTTAATTGGGGAAAGGACAGTAATATATACAATTCCCTTACTACTGCAGAACACAATTCTCACTATAAACAATATCACTACCGTATTACATAAACTGCTCAATTTCTGTAACATCTATATAGCCTGATAGGCCTACTCTAAGTATTGAAATGCACGCCATCGTATTGTGATTCAATATTTCGAAATTAATTATGTCATCGTCAATAATGAAAAAATCATTCATATTTACAGGTTTATATGCACAAATACCAAAAGTGTTAAACTAAGCAAAACATT
>NW_022744889.1:0-906 GCF_011630105.1 Anneissia japonica | reverse complement strand
AATAGAACAGCTCATCAACGTAGGTCACAAAAAGCAGGCTTATTAAGACAAAATTCTTTAAATAGGAAATGTTTTCTACCCAGGCCGTTGAAGGAGGAGGAAGCCCACAGTACTGATGTATATGCTTATCTATGCCAGGCCTAGAACATATGAATACGTAATGAGAACCCGTGCAGAAATAATCTCTTGAGCTTATTGGGTTATAATGCTTTTAATTATTTCCTTAAACTTTTCTTCACATGTCTATAGCTTTTGTTCAATGTTGTGTTTTATATGTAATATCAAATATTTTTAATCATGTTCTGTTTTGGAACCCGAACTCTGCTGGAAAATTAAGCATGTTTTTAATAAACATTCAAATCTTGCATTAAAATGAGCCCACACACACATACATCCCTTTGGTTATCTTTGATAAAAGACATGATTTCCTTTTGCCTCTTGGAAAAAATTGAGAAACCACACAACGAAATGAAGTTAAAAATACTTGCGATTAGCCATGGGTTATGAAGTTAGCAGTGCATATAATGAGAAAGCCAAGACTTGAAAAACCACAAGCGTACAACTATCTTCAGACATACAGCTCCCCATGAGGATGGGAAGCTGTGAATGGAATAGGCGTGACTCGTAGACAAGAGCCAATTGTTGCCTTTTCTGATAATCTAAAGAAATTTATTCCCTTACATCACAAAGAAATGAGCTATCGTGATTCATGTAGTCTTTTTCCTTCTAGACTAGTTAAGTGGTTTACCATCAAAGGGTTGACTAGACCAGGAAAGTACAATCTACCCACCCTTCCATCCCTGTCTATAAAGGATGTATTAATAGGCCTATAGATTGTCTATCCTACTCTAGTGTTATATATACACCCTTCACACCCAAGACTTATTTTACAGTAGTAAAATGTGC
>NW_022744888.1:0-578 GCF_011630105.1 Anneissia japonica | reverse complement strand
TATTCAAGTGTTCCTGTAACTATCTGATTTTCTAGTGTACAGAAGCTTATGTAAGGACTTTTTTTTCTCTCTTTTGTTGAGTAACCACCACCACCTTCATTCATTTCTATACAATCAAGTCAGTTTGATATTTCTCCCTTTTCTGGGTTTTCATTTTTATGTTCTTACACACTTTTTTTTTAAAGCTTACATTCTTTTTGTTAAAGCGTATCCTTGGATAATAACGCACTCATTTCTATAAAATAGTTGAATACAATAAAAGCATGAAATATAAAAAAATATGTAAATAAATGCTTTTTGCATATCACTCATTGACTATCACTGCGTTATATCTGAACAAGATATAATAATGTCAGTACCTTTTTTTTGTAGCAATTGTATATAATTTGTTTTTAATGTCACACTCACATCCCAGCAGGAGCTCTTTAAAATAATTTTTACTATTATCAATTTTTTTAAATATTTTATCAATTTTTTTCCATAATATATTGTTACGTGGACATTAAAAAAAATATATGTTTCTCATTTTCTATGGCATCACAATTATTACATTTGCATGTACTTTTAAGATTCCATCT
>NW_022744887.1:0-1194 GCF_011630105.1 Anneissia japonica | reverse complement strand
ACGTTAGTCTATCTTGAAATACTATACTATTTTGCACATAGGAATATTATTGTTAATATTGTTTAATCCGAAATCGGTTGTTTAATTAATTATGCCACAACTAATGAAAAATTAAAGAACCTGTGGTATACTCACGATTAAAATAGCATACCTTTAAAATAGCATACCTTTAAAATAGCACGTTTTCGTGAAATTTATGCGAAAGCAAGACTGATATTGGTAAGAGGCTAGTTGGTCATGTATGTTACTTGGTTCCAAAGAGTTTAAAAGGAAGTTGTCATTACTGGCACTTGACAATTTTATAAATAATTGTTATTTCTTTTGAATACTCAATTTTGTACAGCCAAGAATTGTCTTTTCTTTATCACTTTTGATATAATCAGCGGGATGTTGATACTATAATAAAATTCCATTGGTTGAAATATATGTCATTTACATTCACCATTAGGTGTCGAACGTGCGTCACCTTATATATTAGGAATAAACCGTAAATTAAATTGTTTAATAGTTGGTATTCAATAAAGCTACGCCTGTTATACAGTTTGTAATTGTTTTAGGCCTATTCAGTACTTTTGATATATACCTAATAGTTTATAGCACTTTCGATTTGTGACAGTAATGATTATGTTTATTAATAGAAAACTAATGGTACCAATAGGCCCTACTTATGGGCATAAAGGTAATTGTTTTAGTGTGTTTAACTTAGCGGTGAAACGCCTATTTAGTACGTGTAAGCAGCATTTCATGACGATTCTTGAGGGCGCAATTCAACCCAGCTTACTCTATTTCATTTCATTTCTTTAGGCATGGGGTTCCAAGGATAAGCCAATCAGCGAACTTAATAACTATCCTCGGTGGCATACCTGTTAAACAACAGGGACTGATTGGACCACTAAACTAGGCTAACACCCTACTCTTTCTCGGAGGATGTACATGATACAAATGCGTACACTGGGCCTACGGTTTAAAGTCTTCGTCGGAAAAGAATAGGCCGAATTTGCGATCGACGCTGAAAATAGCCTCTACTAAACGTCTCATGCACGCTTTGTGTGTAAAGTTGAGCGTGATTTAAATTAACAGAAACAATTGTTACATGTTTATGAATGTAACGTCATCTTTTCTCTACGAGTGTGTATGCCAAAAGTGAAATATAACGAGAATAAATCGTACTATTTTGGGAATAAAATGTCATTG
>NW_022744886.1:0-1753 GCF_011630105.1 Anneissia japonica | reverse complement strand
GATGAGTATTATACAGTATATCATTATCTAATACCTGTCCTACAATGATGATGATAATAATTTGGGCACCAAACAAACCTTGATAAGTATTATACAGTATATTATTATCTAATACCTGTCCTACAATGATGATGATAACAATCTGGTAGGCACCAAATAAACCTTTTTCAAACAAAGATTAACCATTTGTCTAATCATGGCATCACAGCTGAACTTCATAGCTTAAAAGACATTGTTACTTCAAACTGAGTAGAATGGTAAAAAGATGTTCTCTTTGTTTAATTAAAGAAAGTTCAGGCTCATTTTCATGTTATTTTTCAAAAAGAATAATTGTTATTTATATCAACTATAAGTACAAATGTTTTATTACCCTCGCCTCGGCGAAGGGTACTGCTTAGCACACGTCTGTGTGCATGTCCTTCCAGGTGCATAACTCAAAAACTACTGGATAGATTTACTGGGCTAAAGAAGGAGGTATAAGGAACAAACTTGATACAAATCACAAATACCCTAAATAAAAATTTAAAATCTATTTTATTGCACTAAACTAATCTCTATATATCTATATATTATGATATGCTGTTATTTTCCCCATTTCCAATATTAGAACAACAATTTTTAACGATTTGGTAATGGTTTCCACCTGAGAAATGCCTGAAATCATAAACTTTGAAGGCTGATTTCTCAAATATTGTTTTTTAAACAGCTGTATGTTTAATCATGGAGGCTATTTTTATACCTCCATGGTTTAATCATGGTTTAATCATGTAATTTAAATGATTCTTTTACCATTTTATAGCTATTATGTTACTGTTTAGCCATGTAGTAATAACTAAAAATCACTTTTTGCGACGAGTAACATGTTTGATTTCAGAAACTTGGTCACAATTTTACATGACCAACAATCCAAGGACGATTGAATTTTGAAGGGTCAAAATCACAGGTCAAGGTCACAATCATCAAAAATCTACAATTATGTAATTGCCTACAGCTTACAATTTTTATCAGAAAACTTAAAATCTAAAGGCAATTAAATTTTAAAGGGTCAGGGTCAAATGTCCAGGTCACAATTGACAAAAACAGCCTAAGTTATTATTTTTTTATCAGAAAGTTGTCAAAATTTAGTCACAAAGGTTCACTACCAAAGATCTGGTGGTGATTAAATTTTGAAGGGTTGGGATAACAGTTCAAGGTCACAATCCACAAAAAACTACTTGTTAACTACAGTCAACAATGTTCAGAAACTCATCAAACTTGGTCACAATGATCCAAGACTAAAGATCTGGAGGTGAATACATTTTAAATGGTGGTCAAGGTCACAGTTGGCCAAAATCTATTTTTTATATATATTATTTTTATAACTGCCTACAGCCAACAGTTATCAGAAATACCTCAAACTTGGTCACATACCAAAGATCTAGAAGTGACTAAATTTTTAAGGGACAGGGTCAAAAGTCAAGGACACAATGAACAAAAAACTACTAAAATTCATTCTTGTCCAAATGTACTTTCTAGTGTATATTATTTTGATTGCTTATGCCTTTAATTGTACATAATTACATATGAAAATCATTTGATCTAGTGAAGTGAGGAGTGTTTTCAACACCGGCCCCAGGTTCAAATCCCACGGTGTCTATCACAGTAATTTTTTTTCATTATTTTTTTTTCATGGGGCAATATGCATGGGAAATTTATATTGAGGAGAATTATGATTTAGGCGGAGGTATACACTCTCCGAGTGCCGTCTAGTTTT
>NW_022744885.1:108235-126537 GCF_011630105.1 Anneissia japonica | reverse complement strand
ACAGTGAGTGCTCGGCTTAAGCTTCGTATATCACATTTGCAATATTTCATTATTTCAAATATTTAGGAGGGCCCTAAATATTAGCCAGGCTTCTACGATAAGCTGGAAGTTTCACCCTCTATGAAAAGAGTTGGTCGGAATAGTTTCTATTTAAAGAACACACAAAAAATGATACAAATAAATAATAAATTTAACATCCATTCAATAACTTCACATTGTAAATATAATGTACAACTTCACTTACAGCTATAAAGTAAACTTTGTAGATAGAAAAGAAATGTATACTGTACATTAAAGATGCACTGTCTGGCATGCTAACAAATTAAAATATTAAATTTAAAATATACTTGAAATGCTTTATCTGTATATTTAAGTAAGTTCTTAACATATAATAAAAGACTTTTAAAGTTAAAATTCAGTTATAATTACATATATGTCATGACATGTGTACATAATCCATAAAGGGTACAATACAATTCATATTTCTGCATGATACACTTTTTCAACCAAATGGTGGATTTTACGAAAGATTGTGCTGAAATGTACAAATGGCAGTGGAGCACACACACAAAATTTCAAAAAGAATATACATACAAGTGTTCATATATGCATCAATATCTTGTTCCATCAAAATTCTTGTTACAGTGTGTGCCATAAAAATATATCCCCTCTATCATATCAATCACTTCTTAAATTCTGTGGTTTGTGATGGTAAACATCATTTAAAGCACAGGCGGGAAAAGTGCGGCCCAACAGCGTTTTTCTTTCAGCCGGCGCGACAACGAATTAAAAACCCTATGTTTGCGGCCCGCCAAGGAAAATTGGCTAGAAAACACCGCTCTTTTACAGCCCGACACTGATCATATGTAAAAAGTAACATTAAATCTGAGAATAAAGTAGTGTATAAGCAGTGCTTGGAGGTTTTTGGAAGCTCATTGAAAACATCAAATTTTGGGTTCGGCCCAGAGTGTTAAATCAGAAATTCACTTTGGCCCTCCAACCAATTTTTATGCCCATCCCTGATTTAAAGGGTCTAAATTCCTTGGTGAATATCTAGGTTGTTCTTGAAACCTACTTAATCTCTATCTATAATGTGAATATATAGCACTTTAAAACAACCATGATTTGAAAAAAGTCCACAGATTAATTTGTTTTTTTTTAATTATCTCGTGGAAAATACAGTATTAAGCTTAATTGTCCATTCAATTTTATTAATATTGTACAAAGACTTATACACTAAATGGAAGTGGTTTGGCACAGCGGGAACAATTTTGTAACTGCAGATATACTCTGCTGTGTACCATTAAGTTATTCACTAACTTTACAGATTAGATATTTGCATATTATTTAGTTCAGGTGATGTTTACCACAGTTGGCTCTAGTTTTCCTTTGTTCTGCTCAGTAGCAGTGAAGCAGTAATTGAGAGAGCATCATTGTTTTACCAGTTCTTACAGTATTATTTCTTGTTCACTGTTTAGATCATCAATTATCACTTTTATGCAGCTTATACAGTATTGTGAATATTACTTACCTGGATTATTATTTACCTTTGGATTTATGTTGATAATATTACATGTATTGCTTACCTGGAATTATACTTATTTACAGTTTCAAGATGGTGGAATTAAAAGGAAGTAATTCATATATTTTGTACATGATTTCAATTGTTAACTGCGTAAATACCCTTTCTCACTGCAGCTACTGACACTAATTGATAAGTTTCAATTATAAATTTAGTTTGCCAACCTCAAGTTTGGGGTTTTAATCCTTCTCACTGTGTATTTCACTTGTGTTCTTGGGCAAGGCATTTTATCTTCATTGCTTCTCTCCACCAAAGGTGTATACGGTAAGTGGGTACCTGGTAGGGTTTAATGCCAAATGCACTGATGTTGCAACAATCGAATACCCTAGGAAGCTTTAGTTCTTCTTCAATAGACGTTTAATCCAATGACCGCGGTATTAAACGATAATGTGAAGCCCATACAGGGCTTAACAATATGCGCTATATAAGTCTACCATTAGTATTATTATTATTATCAATAAAATTAAGAGCTTTAGCATTAAGTGATGCTGGTACAACAGTACATATTAAAACACAGACGTTAATAAACACATTTACAGTTTTAACTAATTTAAACAATATTATGTATATTTGATATATTAAATACTGTCCAAAATTATTTGAATTATGACATAGGCTAAACTTTACAGTTGGCATCCCAACATTTAATTAGAAAAAACTGAGATTGTACATGGATGCCTAATTTAAAACTCATGACTGGCTGTCCCTAGTTACCAAAATTTAACATTCTTAAACTCATCAAGTTCAAAATCAGAAATTTTGCTCAGTGCTAAAATGTTCACATTTCATGTGAGTGATCAGAAATTTAATGAACATACAAGAATTCATATTTTCCTTCAACATGGGTAGAATTATGCATTTAGTTGATGAATCTTAGTGCCTTATATTTGTCTATGTCAGTTAAAGAAGCACCTGCAGAATGCAACATTGATCTGACTTTCTTCCATTCAATTTCAAATTCTTTATTTGACATTCTACTGTCGGGGGAATGTGCCAGCTTTGTGTTCCTGTAGTTGTGGATGTCTACCAAGTTAACCAGTCTATGTGGGTTTTTCCAAAAAGACTCTGGAATGCCATTGGAGCAGTTACGAATTATTAAATACATGATGGAGATATCAAAAGTATCAATGTCAGCAGATGCTGTGAACATTTTAGACCTCTGCTCTCTACTGATATTTTTCATTACTTTATTAAAGCTACCCTTTCTCTTCTCGGAGAGTAGATAATTCCCAACATCGTTCTTGTTAATATTGTTAACCTCCAATATGTAATTTCTCATGGTTGCAGTTCCAACATCAACAACAGCCGATAACACAGCCTGAAAATTCTTGATTTCTTCAATGACAGTGTGCCCAATACCTATTTCTGGTCAAAAATGAAATGAAAATTTAAAATAATTTGGAAGAGTAAGTTTAATTAATTTCAATTTGTCACATTTACAATTATGCCTTTAATACACAACTTTCATTTAGATTTTATTGCATATCATCAGCAAAATCAGCAGCAGCAATAATAACATCAGCAGCAGCAGCAGAAAAAATCAGCATCATCAATAGAAACAGCATCAGTGTCATCAGTAGCAGTGACATTAGTCGAGTTTTTTTGCTGATTTAAGTGTAGTACTAGATCATAAGTGTCATGGGTACAAAGTTATATACTGCGTCCAGTCTTTTGCCGTCGGGGAGAAAAACCACAAATTATTGGGGAAAAAAATTATGTATTTTTTACATATCAATTGACTCTAAAATTGATTAAATAAGCCTTTGAAACCTCTAAATAATAGTCATATTTTTGGGGACTTCGACACTTGGACTGTTTTGGAAGGATTTTAGCAACGCCCGACCACACCCACTTTGTTCTCGTCAGGGACTTTGGAAAGCCGATCTGGGAAATACTGGCGCCTCAACTGGCTCAATCACCAAGCACATAAAGGCTTGTTTGCATGATAGGCTTTACAAACCTATTATTATTATTATTAATTATTAATCAGCAACATCAACAAAATCAGTAGCAGTAGCAACAGCAGCAGAATCAGCATCAGCAATAGAATCAGAATAGGTTGAAGTAAACTCGGTATCAGCAGCAGCATCTTCATCAGAAATATCAGCAGTAGAATCAGCTTGAGTAGCAGTAGACTCAGCATCAACAGCAAAATCAGCATTAACAGCAGCAGCAGCTATTATTAATAAGACTAGTTACTTACCTTCCAAGGCTCCATCCTTATAACATTTTCAGCTTTTGAAATTAATAATTTTCATATTCACTTCCATATATAATGACACTCCTCATCTAGCATTATGACCTCCGAGTTGTCTTTTCCACTGCAATAAAAGATAGAATTGAATACATCAGAGGTGGAGTCAAAACGATTTTGGCGGGTGTGGGAAGCACAAATAAATAGACTTATGGTCCAAGAGAGAGGGTTATGTTAGAGTGTTCCCCAAATTAAAATTTGAATACTGTATTCATTTGTTACTGCCAGTGAAGAAAGAATGATTTATCCTTTCGCAACCCCCCATCCACTGCATCCGTCACTAAAACATACAAGTATTGTAATCACATTCATTTCAATTAATGAAACCTGTAGCATTTGTACAGCATTCTGACTTACATTACAGATGAGATATTTATATATTTAAAATTTTAAGTGTTTCATTTATTCAATAGAACATAAATCAATATCTTAGCAACCGCTGTGTTTCCAAAATAAAATATAAAACCATTTTCATAAACAAATTATATTCTTACACCAACCTGTTGAAAAGAGTCGTCTGATACGAGCTGTTGTGACTAACTTTTTTTTTCCACATGGCACACTGTCTTTTTTCAAACATTCCTCAAGTTTATGCAGCGGTCGCAGCATAGGTTCACAGGCATGACAAAGGACACGTAACTCATAGCCGACTCCTTCTGTAGTAACATACACAGTTTTCAACTGCTGTCGAAGGTAACTTAATACCTGATAAAAATCAAATAAAATTATGCTGAACAATTTTTATGTTTGCATATGCAAGGTGTATACAATGTCAATTTTGTAGGTGTTTTAGGAATGCAACCAAGACCCCTAAATGGCGACCAGTCAATTCTTTTTCAGATTGTCAAAATAAAGGAAAATAGTAAAATTAGTCCAGACTATAATACTTTTCACAGTGAACAAGGCTAAATTTGATTATAAAGACATTGGATGCCCTACAACACTGAAGCTATGACCCAAATAGCTGTTCCCTTTGACCATATCAGGGACAATAAGCAACTCTTCTACCCCATTTGGTTGATTTTTGCAAACCCATGCACACTCCCCACTGAAATCTTGATTCCTTAAACATTAAGTAAAACCCCTTCACTTAGAACTAGTGATTTTCAAAACTTATAGCAAAGTTTGAAGCAAAGATGTTTTGAGCATTTGGTAAAAATTGGGAATCTGTCTCAAAGCATTAGCAGGCATGACAAATAAGATTTAAAAGAAGTAATACTAAAGCAAATTATAATAAAGTTGTTCATTGTCTCTTTAATTTCTAATTAAATTTCATCTGTATTCAGCACATTTTGTGTACCCACTTGTACTCTTTGGTGGAAGGAGACAACCACAGGTAAAGTAATTGCCTAAGGACACAAGCGAAATGCACAACGGGGGAATAACCCTCCAACCTCAAGGTTGAAATGCAGAACTGCAACTGCTGTGCCAAACTGCTCCTACATAATGACTAGATTTTAAAACAGAATTTGGTTACGGAAGCTTACCTCCATGCAGATGCTAGGATGTGGTTCAAGAGGTTCTTCTTTGCCATATTCATCAACTTTTATCCTATGTGAAATTTCAATCTGTTTATAAGACAACATACAAGATATTTTATTGGTCAATGTGTTCACTGAGAAAAGGTCATGGATGCACATAGTATAAATGAATGTTTGAGTGTAATGGGGTAGAATATTTCATGAGGTGAAAGATTGGATGTTCTATTCAACGAGGTGAATAGAACATCCAATCTTTCACCTCATGAAATATTCTACCCCATTACACGAATGAGAAACATTCATTATATGTTTTATACAACACCGACAGGATGAGCCTAGATGAATACTACAAGGACCCATCTTCCTTTCGAAGGACAGCATTAAACCATCCTAGGCTTAGGAATCGATCAAGTTCAGGTTCGGCTAATAATAGGCTCAAATCCTCACTGCTGAAGCTGGTGAAATACTCCATATGGTTAACTGTGCATGTTATTGCCTATTTTTTACATAATTATATATAATTTTATATATGATATATAATTTATAACATAATTCTACATTGTTATTACATTATATTATGTTTAAACTTCAGCATTGCATCTTACTTTCAATGCATGTCTGTTCTTGATTCTGACAGCTCCTAGACTCACAACATGCTCATCATCTAAGTAAAAGTCACTACGATTCCGAAATAATTCCACATGATCACCACTCCTACCTTTGTCATTCATCAAGTCTAAAAATGAAACGACCAGCACATTGTAGACAGCATCCGGTAGGAAGTCCGTGGGAGTCACATAAAACGATACCGTTTGCTGCTCGTCTTCCATAACTTTCAAGCCCTCTTTATTGATTTGCATCCGAGTGGGAACCATGAACATTCGGTTACCAGGTTGAGATCCCTTTGAAAACAAGAGCACTGATATGGCCTATTATGAATCTCAAGAAGTTTTAAAAATTAGAGGTAAAAGAAGAAACCATTAACAGAAGGCATGTTTGCACAGCGGTAAACCTTTGCAAATTCAAGATAGACTTTGGTCAGATTGCTTGTACCCTGGCAAGATACTTTATATACATTTGAATCTCTTCATCCAGGAATATGAATGAGGTGGTATGAAATTGGTAGCGCATTTTTAAGTGTTGCTGCCATATTAGGGCAGGAGCAGGCAACCACCATGAGGCACACTTTTATATTTCTTTGTGGAGAAAAACAACGTAAAGTTCCTTGCTCAAGGACACGAGCGAAATGGAGAGCAAGATCGGGAAACCAAACCGTTCCAGCTACACCGAACCGCTATAAATCCTGTAAAATATCGATAATGACAATTGTTAAAAAAGTGAGCACATATATATTATGAAAGGATTACTTCTGCTAAACGATTAGAGCCAGCTTACCTTTTGTTGCTCAAACAGTAACCCAAACATCTTCAGCAGTTCTAAAAATACTTCAAAGTTGCTGGCATCTTTTGCTATCTCATGTCGCAACAAATGATGTAGCAACTCTTCATGAAGAATTCCCTCACGGTCGAGCCTATACCACTGCTGCAGTATAGGCAGCTACAAAAAAATATGAACATATAAAATGCATGCAATTCACCATAATTGTAAACATCATAAAAATGATAAAAAAAATATTTATAGGAAATTGTTATATTGCTTACCTTGTCAATATCATCTGGTTTCACTACTGTGATGATTTTCGTCACGACGTCGATCATCATGCGCAAGTTTGTAATAACTGTGTACTTTAACTTCTCATTAGTCTTAGAGTACAGAATTATTCCAGTGTCATGCATTGGTTTAGAAATTCCACATACAGATGCAATTTCTGTGACCTTAAAATGTTGAATGGAAAGAGAATTCCATTCATACAAATGCAAAAAATATATTGTAGTCAGCTACCTTGCTTAATTTGACCCTTTTATACAATGGGTTAACCAAACTAATGCTGATTATTTCTTGCTTTATATATGTTGATTTCCCTCAAAGTTATTATTCTAACACTGATTGGCTCTTGCCTTATATGTTATATGTTGCCTTATATATGCACCCACCCCCGCAGACCTGGGCCTAGAGGGGACTTAATTTTCAAAACTGTTACATGCCTGTAAAAGTCCCTGCTACCTCCCGGCAGTGCGGGGCATTGTTTTAACGTATCCCCCGGCCAAGTCCCCACCACTTACCGCCGTAGTGCTGGTATAATGCCCCGCTAATAAATGATTGGATGATAAGGCCTACTTGAAGCAAGGAGGTATAAAAATCTAGTCTAAGTCTAAATCGGAGAAGCACATGAGAGCTAGGCCAAGTAGATGAGCTTGCTTGATGGAAGCACTACGCATGCGTCACTATGCAGCATGGAAGTTTGGAAAAGTGCGAACAAAAAGGTGACAGGTTGACAGATTGATCATAGAAAAAGAAAATAATGGATTGATTGAATAATAACTGATTGATAAAATTTAATTATTCAATATCAAAACAGAAATTAGGCGTAAATAAGAAAATGAATGCATTACAATAGTAGAAACAGGTTTCCTTGCCTTGGCTCACGTACTGGCATATTTTTGGTGCAACACACCCCGCTATGGCCCGGGTCCAGGATGGGGGGGGGGCAGGGACTACAATTTGCAAGTGCATTATTGATAACTAAGCTGTTCAACAGGGAGACTTGAGCTCATAGGCACGAGATGGGAGAAGGGTTTGAGAGGAGGTCCCCCTCCAAAATTAGAATTTTTTGAAGAATAGGAACCTCTGAATGGCGGGAAGTGGCACTCTCAAGACTGTGACAGACATGTTTCCGCTTGGTATGGGTCTATTTTTATATTTTTTATGGTTTCACTGCCCAACAACCTCTTATGGGAGGGGGGTTAGAATACAAGAGGAAGAAATTTATGAGATGGGTAATGTTGGATTTGTGGATTTCTATTCATATTCATTAAATATTATTCAATTATAAATATTATAAGGAAGCATATGTTACCTCATCCAAGGAAACACAGAGTCTTGTTTTTCCAACGTCTTGTACTTTGGACTGGAAATCAACCCAGGTAGTGGGAATAGGTTTTGCCGTTGCCTTCATGTATTTTCCGACATTCTTCTTCAATTTCTCAATCCCTTCATCCACAGCCACAGTGTTATCTACAACATACATCTCACGATCCACATGGCTTTCATATGGTGTTCCTTCTATCTCATCAAATATTCTTTTGAACTTGGTTCTGATCTTTGAGCAAAATTTAAAGTATTAGTAAATGTTTTGAAAATTTCAAGAAGAAACACTGTAATTCTACTAAAAAACAGAAAATGTCTCACCAGCTTGTCATTTTCTGACTCGGTCCCCAACAGTTTATCTTTGTGTGTGGCAACTAAACTTATCGTTGGTGAGGATATGCCATTGATTAACTTTTTTGTCCTTTCACGATAGGGTAGTACAGCGTGTTCGTATATTGACCGCATCCAAAACACATTCATCTGAAGATTTGTCATTTCAAATTGTCCCTGAAAAAAGTAAACAATTGCCACATGAGTTTCAAAATGGTATATGATTAATTGATGTATTAAAACTAATTAAGGTTAAACAACTGCAATGAAGATTAAGTGGTGTATTTACTTGCTGGAAATCTCTTGGTGTTGCAAGGGCATCCAAATCATCTAACACACTGAATACAACACAGTAGGATGATCCATCTGTCAGAAAAAACTAGGAAGAAGAAAAAACAAATTTAAACTTAAAAAATAATTAATAAAATCAGGCATGTTACAAACAAACAAAGGGGTAGCTCAAGGATTTGCAATTGGAAGAGGAATACCGACGTCCCCGATGAGAGGAAAGTGGCTGTGGTCGGCCGTCACAAAATCTCTCAAAGTTTTCCAGGGCAAGAAGCCCCGAAATATGTTACAATTCAATGGGGTTCAAATGGTTATTCAATCAAATGCATAATATAAAGTCAATTTTTACTAATATGCAGAAAAATGGTTTTTTTTCATGATGAATTGGGACTTTTCTCCAGGCCTCACTGGTGCCACCCCTGACTGATCATTGAAAAATGAAGTCACTTAACAAGAGAGATTGAAATCCTGGAAATACTGCAAGAACTGTTATATACAGGTACACAGGCAACACAAAAAAATAATATTTGATTTGAACCACAAATAGAGGGAAACACATCCAGCTAAGGCCAGAAATTCGGCTGATATTCAGGAGCTTTTTTGAATAAATATAAACTGTGATGTTCTATAAACTAATTTTCAACATTAATGTTAATGGCTCCTAAAAGGATTGAAACCTAGGAAAATGGGAGTGGAAGTCAACCACCTTTACCACAAGACCACTGCTCCACTACTCACCAGAGTCGCATGCCAAATCACAAGAAAACATACAGCAATTTTGAAATATAGCTTTCAGTAGAATTTATTACTTACTTTGTGTGATATATAGTAAGTCAGCTGACCAGCATAGTCCCAAATGCATGTGACATCACTTGGTACAAAACTCTTGTCAAATCCCTCCCCAGATGCACTTAATTGTTCTAATGGGTTATCCAGATGGACACTGGCAGATATAGCAAGTTTAGCAACAAGTTTCTTATGAATTCCTTCTTCAGGGAGTTTAATGGTATAGCTTGTCATACTTTTTGCTGCTTCTGATGGCATCTGTAATTAAACATTTAAGAATCACTAATCTAGGTCAGTTCAAAATGTACACAGCAATTCGAACCAGTGATTTTCATATTAGCCTGACCGCTAAGTAAAAATATATATTCAAAAATTAAAAGAACATCTTTCAATAAAAGTTTTTAAAGTAATTTTTGCATATTAAAATAAATAAAAGTTTACTGTTGAGGAGGCTGTAGAACTGGATGATGCAGAATTAGATGAGTTTTGATGGCTTTTTGGCTGCTTCAGCCTTTTGGCGACATTTTCTGCAATGGTATGCTCACGTATCTGCTTGGTTAATTCACAAACTGTACAATAATGAAAAGTTTTCAAGAAAAAACGTCATTAAATAATTCATAAAAATAACGAATTATAATATTTTAGACAGTGAATTTGTAAATTAAATTATATTCTAAGAATGTATAATATTAATACCATCCACATCCTTTTGTTCCTTCTATTTGCAAAAACATGTTATCAAAATAATTCATAAAAATAACAGTGTATAATATTTAGACAGTATATTTGTAAATTAATTTATGTATATTTCAAAAAGTGTAATATTCATACCATCCACATCCTTTTGTTCCTTCCATTTGATGAAATCTCCATTAACAGTATAAAATACTGTTGTTACAATACCATCTGTTGATGGTTCGTTGTTTTTAAATCTATTGACATTTAGATAAATATAATAATAATAAAATAATTTATTAAATAAATATAATTATACCAAATAATAATTTATTAAAAAAATATAATTATACCAAATCAATGAATACTTGGAAACAGGAAAAATGTAAAGTTAATTATATTATATGCAATGGATTTATAAACTTAAGTAATGACATACTTTTTTATACCAAATTTTTTCGTTAACTTTTAAAATAATATTTTAAAATTAACCTTGCTTTTATAACTTTGAAATCAGCAACAGAGTACATAGTACTGTCAAACAATCAAAACTATTATATCCTTAGTTTTGCATTATAAACTTATATTCACAATCAAATATACACAGGATAATTACTACTGTATATGCCAAGTTTTCATCCTTACATTAGGTTTTTATCCGAACATTAAATTAGTTTTTGAATAACAGTTGAAATAGCTACAATAAAGTGCGACAAGCTCTGGAGGCACTCCGTAACAAAATGGTGTGATAAACATATATGATACTATAAGAATGTTGTAATACTGTGGCTCTGACTCAAAGATACTAGAAATACAAGATAGAGTTCTCCACACAAAAAAAGTGTTCCACCGAAATCCACCGAAATGCATGATGGGAATACGAAAAATGGGACGCCCCCTACAGCTGGATCTAAAAAAACTTGTGCCAAACTTTCGTTACCAAGTCGTCGCGTATTTTATTATCAATTCTCAATTAAAAAATTGTACACCGTGATGCGCTATGGCGACGGATTGGAGGGCGGTGCTGTGCAGTAAATTGCAACACATCATACAAACAGGGTCATAATTTATATCGATTTCCAAAGGATAGAGAAAGGTAAAATATTGCACTGACATTAAACAAAAAATTAGCTATATATATTATAAATATATATATTAACATTTTGTTTTTTTAAACTTGACATATGAATTAGCCTAGGCCTAGGCCTATTGACTTGCGTAGCTAAGATATTGAAGAAGAATAAATAAATAATTAGACTAGCATAAAATAATGAAAAAAAAATCCTCAAAATATTACTCGTTCGAATAATAATAACGCTAGTATTGTATGCAGTTAGTTATTTATGAATGACAAGAAAATGTAACTATTTTGATAAAGGAAATTTAATAATATTAATACAGGTCTAACTCTAATTAATTAAGACCACTTTTTGGACCGGGATTTCCATGGTCTACCTACCCAGCATAGCCTATATCCGCTTTTTAGTCTCTAATTAGAATAATAAAGCTATTTTTTTAAACTTAATCTGGGACCAAAGTCTAAGTAATAATAAAAACTCTAAGTAATAATACCATCATATTTTTTTAAGGAATGGGCCTTGGTAAAAGTGAAAGTAATCTAGCCTATTATTATATAGGAAGGCAGAAATGTTCATATAATTTTCGCTTGGAAGACTATTAATATTTTAGGTAGTCCTAAGCCTACTCCTACATCAATTCTCAGCATTCATAAAAAAAAAATAGAATTTAATTCCTATGAATCAGTACGTTTTATTTACCAAAAAAACAATTATTTATATATAGAATAGGTCTAAAATGTAAAATTAAAATGCCAGTAAATTCGTCATGACTTTAGAATAATTCAATTAGGAATAGATGCGCGACGCGCGTTAGACCTTACCTGGACAATACGCGTAATTGCAACTATTATTAGCTGACCTCGATATACACCTTAATAAAGAAAGCTACGATGGCTAGGCCTAGGAGTTGTTGTTAGTCCCTTGTTTGGTCTTGTCAGAGACCAATGATTTTTTTTTTGTCTTTCGTGGGTGCATCCCACCTTTATATCAACCATCGCAAAATATTGTTTTGCACAATTTGTTGTCAAAGAATTACATAAATATAATTTGTCCTACCAGGAATATTATTAATTTTTTCACAATAAATGTATTGCAAAGAACGAAATAAATAATCGTAAGTAACATGAGGGTTATTTAGGTATGGAGATACAACTCCACTGGTAATAAATACAGATAATAATATTTGAGATAAACATTATTCCCTATCGGGATCCGTATCCAAGACCTTCCGGTTATTGTTCGAATACAATACGCATTCACATAATTAAAATATATATCTACACATACAAACATGTATGTATATCATACACAAATTAAATGTATGTAAGTACTCAAACTCTCTATTATGTAAAGAAGTATGGTAACCTTTGTACGTTTCAACTATTATAATATAATATTAATTAAAAGAGGCTGGTTTATTTTTTTTTTTTCAGATAAAATAAAAACACCCACCACTGATGACATTTTGCAATTAATATTAAGCCTAGGCCTAGCAATATCTTATATCAGAGAACAACTTTTAGACAACTTTGTAGGGCATCTGACAAAAAATGAAGATCAATTTTCTCAATTTTTTCAATTTGTAAAGAAAGAAGCTTAAAACAAACCTCTTTTTAAAGTTTTTTTTTTAATTTTTGTCACTCCTCCTATTTTTTCAGTGAGTTGGGGGCGGGTGAGGAGGGCAAATAAACAAATCTTTTTTGGCCTAATATAAACCCAGTTAGATAGGCCTATCATAGGCCTGGCCCTAGGCCAGACCCATAGGCGAGACCCCAGCCTAGGCATAGCCTAGGCTATATAGATAGGTAGGCTACTCTAACTAACAAAAAGAAAAAAAAAAATCAAAAAGAAATATCTTAAAATATGCTTTCAAAATAAAGTGCATAATATACACATACCAATAAATGATGTACGTTTTCAATGTAATGTCCCATGATGAATACATCTTCCCGGTCTTGCAGAAATAGGTTAAATGAAAAATAATCAGTTTTGGAAACATATAAAGAAACACACATCGTCCAGCCTTCTTCTGGGCACGTCTATACACCCAGTAGTCTAGCAGTTAAAATGTTAAAGCAAAAGTTAACTTATTAAATATAAGAAACACGCGAAACGCGCATTAAAATTATACGCATGACGCATACGTGGTCTAGAGGGCGATCTCAAATATAAATAATAAAATAATCAAATTATCGTACAGTACTATATGTTTAAATGCATCTTTAGCTAAATTCTTATCAGTATTGATGCTATGATAGGCTATACAATAGAAAATAACAATAATTGTTGTTTAATACAACTTGTACTCTGTATCATTGTCTTATTTTACACAGGTGTGAAAAATGGATCCGAAATTGCGGCAGGGACGATTTATTAGCAAAGTCTGCAAACTATTTACGTACGAAATGCAGATTGTGTTCTTTGCATTTTGAGGAATCAAACAAATTCAAATATTCTAATGAATTGGTATGGAATGCCATTCCTACAAAATTTGAAAACACACCTGAAAAAGTGACAACGAAACGAAAATTGTCAGTACAAAATGACGACATTGTCCCAACACCAGCAAAACTTACGAAGGGTAAGTAGACTTTCTTGGATTACAAAGGTTATTATAGATTGTTTTAATTGCAGAAAAAAATGTATTCCAAAAAAAAAAAAAAATTCTACAAACAACAATTACAATTTTGAATAGCTAAATTCAATTAAGTCATAAGCTTCAAACTATTTTATAATATATAGATTCAGTTTTAGCGGATGAGCCCGGCGTCTATGATAAGCCTTCTGATGATTCTGTAACAAGAGATGGATCACAATCTAGCAAAATTAATTCAGGTTAGAATTTTGTAGTTTCTTTTATTGAGAAGTATTTATAGTTCAGAGGGCTTAAAATGTCGATAGTGACAGTTGTGTACTGAATTATAAAAGCAACCCACCCACAGTATCCAACTCGCTAAATACATGTATATTTCTATTTTATAATTATTATAGATTCAGTTTTGGCGGATGATCCGGGCGTTTATGAAAAGCCTCCTGATGATTCTGTAACAAGAGATAGATCACAATCCAGAGACATTAATTCAGGTTAGATTTTTGTAGTATTTTTCACCCTCTTTTGCGTCACAGCGATTGTGTTCTTCTGTTTTTACCGGTTTTTGCATTTTTAGCTCATATGAGGAGATATAGAAACAACCGACTGATTAAGTAATAGATCTTTTTAGATTTACTGCCTCTATTATACTGCACTCGTAGGAGCTTTTGAGATTAAAACTGTAAATACGTGTAATTTGTAAAATAGAATGGCATTAACATTTTACATTTTGTACTAAATAATTCAGATATTCATTTTTAATTCTGTTTGTTACTCATTAAGGATCATCATCTGAACACGAAGCAATTACAAGAAAGTGCAAAAAACTAATGGCAAGAGATAAACGTAACAGAACAAAAATCACAAGGCTGAAGGCAAAGATTACAAAAATGAAGAAGTTATATGTAAGAGATGATCCCAAAAAATATGTATTTGAAAAGTGCAGAAAGTATATGAGCGGTAAAGCTTTAGCTTTCTTTTCCAGCCAACTTAAGAACTGTAGGCGACGGAATAAGGGCAGACGTTACAGCAAAGATGACAGACAATTTGCAATGGCACTACACTATCAGTCCCCTCGAGCTTATAGGTTTTGCAGGCGATACTTTGCACTCCCTCATGAGAAAAACCTTCTAGTGCGAATTGAGATCCAGTCAGGGTTCAATAATTCCACGTTTGAATCGCTTAAATTACGCTGCTCTACATTCGGCCCAAAAGAGAAAGTATGTGTCCTCACCATCGACGAAATGAGTCTAAAGGCTGGGTTAACGTATGACCAACATAAAGATGTAATGGAGGGATTAGAAGACTACGGGAGCCTGGGAAAAACACAAAAAGTTGCGACGCAGGCACTGGTCTTTATGGCCCGCGGAATGTCTTCCAAATGGAAGCAGCCATTGGGGTACTTCCTTGCTTCCGGCGCTACCCCAGGTACCACACTACAACTTCTGTTAATGGATTGTATTAATAGATTACATGCCACTGGCTTAATGGTAAAGGTAGTAATAGCAGATCAGGGTTCTAACAACCGCAGTATGTTTACATCGCTAGGCATAACTGCCGAAAAGCCCTATATAACCTACAATTTCGGCGATGGGAGTGATAATTACAAGATCTTCTTTATGTTCGATCCTCCCCATTTGCTCAAAAGTATACGCAATAATTTTAAGAGCCACGTATTGATGATTGACGGCAACGAAATTAACTGGAAGTATGTTGTCGAATTTTATAGGCATGACTCGAAATTGCCTTTAAGAATGGCCCCAAAGTTAACCGACAAGCACATAGAGTTGCCTCCATTTTCACCCATGAGGGTGTGCCTTGCGGCCCAGGTCTTAAGTCACAGTGTGGCCGCTGGTGTATTAACTTACGCTGCTCTCGGAAAGATCCCTGCAGAAGCTGTGCACACTGCAGAATTCATTTCCAAATTCGACCAAATATTTGATTCGTGCAATTCAAGAAATATATTTGACAAAATTATCTACAGGACGGCAGCTAGCCCAAATTCAATTCACTTAAATTTCTGGAAAGATTCAAGAGATTGGATAAAAGAAATTAAGGTTAAAGACGGTTCAACAACAAAAGTCGCATGCTTAAATGGGTGGGTGGTAACATTAACAGCCATGATTGAATTATTCTTTGAGCTCAATAATAATCGCAATTTCGCTTTTATGTTAACCAATAGATTGAATCAGGACTGTTTAGAAAATTTGTTTTCAATAATTAGAGGGAGGGGAGGTCACAGATTTAACCCAATGGCCCATGAGTTTAGGGCTGCTTTGAATGTGCAGCAAAATGATGGTGCCGTTAGGCAATCAAAACTGTGCTGCGGACGAGGATGAATTCCTTGATATACCATTAATAGAAAAACCTAAATCTAAAATCCAACCGCAGCAGGAAGCAGACGAAAGCGAAGAAAACGTTGACATTGATGTTAGTGTAAAACAGGCTGAAAGCAATACTATTGTATATGTTGCTGGGTATTTAATTAAAAAAATGTTGTTAAAACATGATTGCAATGTATGTAAAACGGCTTTAAAAAATGAAATATTGTACATGGAGGAACCATCGCATCTGCTCACCCATTTCAAAGCATACGATACAAAGAACGGAGATTTTGGATCGTTGTTTGTGCCAACGGAAAATTTTTACAATATAATTGTTGCAAGTGAGAAGGTTTTTGTTAAATATTTCAATAATTACTTACATTTAAATAATATTCGTGAGAAAATAGTAAGTAGGATAATTGCTACTCTAAAGTTATCGGGTAGACAATTAAATTTATGTAGCACTGGTGTTGAAATGTCATTGATTGATTTGTTTGTCAAATTGAGGTTGTTTTATGCCGTTAAATTTTACAATAGAACATTAAAAACTGACAAAAGAGGGCATAAAAAAAAGAATAGGAAATTAGTTAAGGTATCTCACCTGTGAGAAACGGTGATGTTGAGAGGGGCGTAGCCGGCTAAATTGTTAAAGGATGTACCGTATCATTACATCAGACTCAGACAATTGTCTCAGCACTGAGATACATTTACATAATTTCCTATCTCGACGAATAATTGATATTGAATCGAATCATCAGGTTATATAATAAAGCCGAATTTTTATATTATCTTTTTATATCGTAATATACATACATACATATTTTTTAAATACTTTTTTAACCAGGAATTGATTATATAGGCCTACAGTAATTACATAAACTTGTGTTGTAAATGAATTTTAAGTGAATGCACATTGTTTTAAAACTACATATATGCAGTTCTAATTTGTGATTAAAAAATATATACTGTGAGTATCAGAGCTGTATTCAATGTTAATAATAATGGGTTGGAAAAGCATTGAAATCCCCTGAGCTAATAGGCCTACCAATAGTATGGATCAATAAAGCACAAGAATTCATAATGATGACTGTATTTTGCACTTCTTTACTGACGTTTTTACCAATCACATTTTATTTACTAGATATAAAAACAAACTGTAATAGACACCCAGACAGTGACATCGGTGAATACATAACCTCCTTGGTGGCGGTAGAAATCGTTGCTATTATCCAAATAAAACACAAAACAATTAAAGCATAATCATGAATCAGTAAAGAATAAAACAAAAATACAGCGCATAATCGTATGGCCAGACGCACTCTTAGTGAAAAGGCTTTCCTCCATTAGTGGAAAAGGAAGGGCGCCTTTTGCGTCTGGAAATACTTAGCAATTGAAGGGCGCCCTGTACGTTGGGCACGAAGTATAGGAAACTTGCATGGTTAAAAAGAAGGGCGCCGCCTACGTTGGGCACGCTGTCTCTTATACACATCTAGATGTGTATAAGAGACAGGTATCTTTGGTTATAACCTTTGATGTCCCGAGATGTGCGTCCTTTTGTTGAATTACCTTGGTCTTATGGCATCCCAGTATTTTAGAGCTGCCTATTCTCAGTTCTTCTCTTAATTTGAACATAACTGTCATTCTGTTTCATTTGATCAGATGAAGAAAACGCGCTTTTCCTTACTCTTTGTGCTTTTCCCAGAAAGCGTTTTTAGTAGACCTAGGTAATTTTGCAAAACCCAGGCCTAACTAAAAAATTCAAATTGTCATAGTATGTAACTCAAGTTAAAATAACACTTTTCATTACTCGTGCAGCTTAATCAAATATTATATGTCATTTTAAACGACCCATTGGTATTAACATGGTAACATCAATGTATTTTTAAAAATTAGACAGCGACGTTCTCTCAGAAGTTGTTCTGCAG
>NW_022744885.1:83383-108009 GCF_011630105.1 Anneissia japonica | reverse complement strand
TAATTTCCCCATTCTGGACTTCATATGTGTATGCTTTAAAGGCTTCAGGACCTCTTGCTAATATTACTCCTGGAACTGATAGCTCTTATGGATATAAAATATAACAAATATTATTTAGTATACTACAGTAGTATTCTTACGCTACATATTTCTTCCATCCATTTTATAGTTTAATTTAAACATACTGTGATTATTTTGTTCAAAATAAATTACCATCACAGTAAAAACTGATTTCTGAAAATAACACATCAAAATATGTAATGTTATATCAAGGTGTTGAAACACTGAGAGACTTAACTACTTCTAGAACATAAACAGGTGAAACAGAAAATAACATTAAAATAAAAAGTTACAAGAATAATACAGGAACTGAAATGTATGCGTACAAATGTATAGTATTCTTATGAACCATATGCATATCACAGGATTGATTTTTGCCTTTTGACACGACCTCCAGATGACAATGATTGATAACTTTTTACTTACATTGTACATTAACCTTTTTAATTTTGTAGAATTTTTTGCCTCAAATTTTCAAAATGTTAAGTGAAGTTGATTTTTTAAAATTTTTGTTTACTTTATTTTTCTGTTCTTTTTACTTTTGATGCATTATTGTTGTGAAGAATGCAGATAATTTGATCAATGTTTCCACTAGGTCTATGCTACAGCCAGACTACTGAAATAACTGTAATGCTGTAAAAATAAATTATAATAGTTGGACTTGTATGGCACATCCATGCAGAAAAGCCTCTATGCATGGATCGCATCCATCGAGTGCATGTAATAGGTGTAACTTTGTTTTTACTGTTTCTTTCTATTTACCGTCCAATATTCCATAAGTGAGATGAAGTTTTGTGGGCAGTGTACACTTGCAATGGGATATACATGGGAGATCCAGAGATATTAACAAGGGGGCAGGGGCTGAGTCCAAAACATCAGAAATCTTTTCTCTAGAAGTACGAGGTGGTATTTCCAACATCTTGCAGGAGCGATTACTGTCATACAATTGTTTTGGATTATTTAGGATACGCTGTTGTGCCATTGCTTGATTTCAAGCATAAAATTCATAATAAAATAAATAGTTTCCATTAATATTAAAATTATATATATTGTTTATTTACAGGTATGTTTCATTTTCATCTTATGCAATACTTGGTTAAAATTAATTTAAATTTACAATAAAATTGACATGATTGACTAATTAAATATTTACCATATTTCTTCCACTTTAAAAAAGGCATCCTAAAAAAGGGGCTGGGGTTAGGACCCAGAAGGCGTTCTGAGGCTTACGACATGGTTCTTCCAAATAAGGCAAGCTCTGTGATTTTTGCCAATGAGGTTCAGGAGTATTTAACGTACAACAGATAACTTACCTATAAGCAATTTTTTAAGTTCATCTTTCTTCTCCTGCTTTGTTGATACTTCGTATTTACTATAAAATTGACATGATTGACTAATTAAATATTTACCATATTTCTTCCACTTTAAAAAAGGCATCCTAAAAAAGGGGCTGGGGTTAGGACCCAGAAGGCATTCTGAGGCTTACGACATGGTTCTTCCAAATAAGGCAAGCTCTGTGATTTTTGCCAATGAGGTTCAGGAGTATTTAACGTACAACAGATAACTTACCTATAAGCAATTTTTTAAGTTCATCTTTCTTCTCCTGCTTTGTTGATACTTCGTATTTACTACATTCATTACGATCATAATAATCAAGAGGTGTACTCCCTTCCTGTAATAACAAGATCATACAAAAAATTATAGTATATTTCACTGGATGGCAGCTGCAAACTACATCAGCACAACAAAGGGAAATGTTTTAGATTTGAAGATTTATAAATGATAATGATGAAAATAACAATTCAAAGGAATGACCAACACTATCAGTATCACAATATTTATTGGTTCAAGAATAATTGATGGAATTCATTCGTATAGAATGGAAATCAATGCTCTTATGTATTAGGTTGGTTTTGTTATTAGGAATGTTTGTATTATTGTAATAAAGACATTAGCTAATCCTTCTGAATCATTTCTTTTTTCTATACATTACACTATCTTTCTTGTAGACTGAGGCTCCATATGCTATCAAGCACAATGCCGTTTCTCGCTGTTCATCATAAGTACCCTGAGCATGTAGACAGCAATGTAGTGGTGTTAGTCCAGAAAGGATAGGACCTACAAAATGATACTCAATGTCAGAACACATGAAAACTAATTACTGTATATGACATCAAAGTAAACCGAGATGAAATAATGCAGTGGCGGATCCAGGAATTAGAAATAGAGGGGCCCAGGACAGATGGAGTGTCTATACCACCTCAGCCCCATTATGGTTATGGCTAAAATAAGAAAATTTACAATTATGGTACCTCTAGATAGTTGGAAGTGAAACTTAAAAAAACTTAAAATTTTAAAATTTTCTTTTTTTCTCCAATTTTTGAAGGGGGGCACATTCTCCCTTAAATTGAGAAGGGAGGGCCCAGTCCCCCTTAAATCGAAAAATTTAAGTGGGGCTGGGCCAGTGTAATATATAATTATTATTCTGAATGATCACTTACTGTAACTGTATTAATAATATTAAAACAATGATTATATAACAATACAGTAATAAACACAAAAATAATGACCAATATAATTAATCATTACAGCCTTGTCTAAATTGATTGTGCAGGGTCCTCATAGTGGTGACACCAAGAGGTAATCACTTTTGCCAAAGAGTGCACTGCACTGTTTAGCAAAAAATAATAATAATAAATAATTATAAGACCTATAAAGCGCACATACTGTATCCACTGCAGTAGCGCTCAAGGTGATACAGGAGGAGAAACCAAAATTACATTGAACCTTAAATCTGAAACACCACACACATCATTACTGCTTTTATGCCTTTTTGCTTGGAATTTTCAGACCTCTTTTATCCTATTTTTACCAATGTAACTTTTACAATTTTAAACTTTATATTTTAACATTTTATGATGTAATGTATGTTTTGTGTATTTTAGTAGGTGATTGCATCATCAAGTTTTGCTTCTCACCATATTATTCTACTATGTACACTTAGTTAAGAATTGTTTAATCTTCAACAAAACTATCTCAATACTTGACCACTTTGATCTCTGTCAGATTTCACTTTGTATATTACAGCATAAAAGATTAGATAATTGGCCTGTAATCCATCTACATCACTATTGTATTGTTTATATTGTACAGTATACAACTGCAACAGTCAATCTTGTGCATTCAGTAAAGCTGATGGAGGCCAGAGGACTGGTCGAAAATTTCTTTCGAAAATAAATACAGTGTTCAATAGTCTACATGCCTTGTCATAATTGTTTGTTTCAACGACTGATATATATCAAAACCAAAAAAAAAAAAAAAAATCCAAAGTCAAGATGTGAGGTAACAAATGCATGTATATTGCACAAGTGATATGTTGAGGAGCTGGTGATTTTGGGAATGTGCTAACTCAAAGTCATTGAAGAATCAAGCGTAATACCCAAATTCTATATATGAGGTACTTGATCAATCTGACATTCCCCAATGTTGATGTGGAGGTCTTGGCATTTTTTCCTTTGTTGAGGGGAACAAGACGATGAATTCTGTCTTGTGTTCATTTACTTTTAGAAGTTTTTGGACATCCAAGTTTTCAACTCAGAAATACAATTTCTGAGAGATTCAATCTTCATATCAAATTCTTCACCAAGTTTAAAAGAAATATAGACCTGTTTATCATCAGCATAAATATGATAAGAAAGGTTAAAATTTTACGAAAACCATTGAGGTCCCAAAATTCAACCCTGAGGAATGGAATAGTTCAAAATGAAAAAGTCTGATATGGAGTTGCGAAAGAAAATTCTTTGTGGACACACCAGTAGCTACAACCAGTTTAGCTGACTCAGGTTTTAGATTGAATTTGATGATAGTAACTTTATTTACCGTCCAATATTCCATAAGTGTTTCCTGTGTTTATTTTGCTTGCAGACTTTTCCAATGCACATGTCAATGCTGATGTATACATATGCTGTGCCAAAAAACTGATAATAGTTTCACCATCCTAAAAGACAAACATAAAATAAGGCAAAGGATGACAAACATACCAACAATACACATAACTAATCACAATAACATGTCATGTCATTAGCTGCACATATTTAATAATTTTATACATAAAGATTACATATTTCAATGTTTTTTAATGATTATTTTCAAGTAAAACCATGCATACAATATAATAATTAAAAAGACAGCTTCACTTCTAAGACACAATTTCAATTTATAATAATAAATAATAATAATAACGATTTCAAGCAAAACTAATTGTGATACAGTATAACATTTTTTCTTGTCAACAATATAGCTAGTAAATAGTATAAATTAATCTATAAACATGATTATATCTCACATTAAAAAAAAAAAGTTTATTTATATATTATATATGAAATGATGATCATAGGCTGGTTACTCAGTTTTAATTAAAACAATAAAAATCTCACTGTTAGTCCAGAATGAAATAATTAACTACAACTTTGAGTTAATTAGTTTATGACCAATATATAATATACATGTTTTGTTTTTTTAATATTAAACATGCAATGCTATTGAATTTCATTTACCCAGGTTTCATATTCTATATTCTTTACTGTTGCTTTTTCAACCATCAGTAGCATCAAGTCTTCAGGTGCAGGTGGTTCACGTGAAATAGCATATATTAATAGTGATCCCTATAAAACAAACATAAAAATAACAACATATATGCATTATCAACATTCAAATCCTTCATAGGTGTGACTCATTATTAACAAAATTGTAAGGAAAACATTCCTAATTCACCCCTTCTAATATTCAGTGTAAATTAGGGTTGAGGGGATCAGCTTACACCACGAGATCAGAAAATGTAAGTAGAGTAATCTCAAAAATAAATGCTGGCAAGGCCAACTAACACTTTAATGCCCTTCCCCACACACACAATGTTTGCTAGAGTTTTGTAGTCAATAATGATCCACCATAGACTTACAACATTTTTTAGAAATGTTAGAAAAAAATCTTGCTCCACCGTAGTAATGGGAAAAAAATATAATTTACTGCAGCAGAATTGTAGGAGATTTGTACCTTCGTTGTGAAATTGATGTGGTTATGTTGTTAACTCTTGTTCATATATAATCACTACACTGTTTGTAATGGCCACATTGTCTTGGCAATGACAAGCCAAGATTTGCTATGGCGCTGTTTTGGTACCGTAATTGTGTTTTCCACTTTAGCAAAAAAAGTTTAAAGGATAAAGAACATATTGGAAGGGAACTGGGTAGAGTGGAGAAAGAATGTAAATTTGTCTGTGCAATCACTGTACAAAGAACAGTTGCACAGATGGACATTATAAGCACTCAATCCTCCTAGCTGCGGATATTACACAAGCCGTGGCCTACACAAGCCTCACACAGCTAATAATTACTAAAACTAAAGCTCTGTCCACACTATCAAATGTTCTTTGACAAAAAAACTGTTGTATGCCCAAATAGTCATCATGTGCCCAAATATGGTCACAATGTGATGTCATCATCACCATATTTGGGCATGTCACATGTTTTTGTGAAATAAAATTTAGAGCCTAGACAGGCCTTAAGGCAATGTTTGGGACTACAGTAACTTTAGGCCTGAAGTGAAGAACCAATAAAATGATAATTCATCACTAAATCACACCCAGAATTGTATATAATCAGCTGAATACACACCCAATCACTGTCGTCTGCGTAAGTGTTAATAAGGTTGGGATGTTCTTCACAAACACGTCTTACTTCTTGCCAGTCACGGTGTCCAATAATCTCAAATAACACATATCTGTGAAATAATACACAAGCAAAGTTTGTAAATGAATCTTTCAGTATATTTTCCTTTGACATGATAATTAATACAGACTACTTTTATCAATCGTGAATGATGAATTTTAATATTTGACATCATCACCATATCCAGGGGGTGTGATGGGTGCTCATACATACCCCAAATCAGGAAAGGTCTGTATTCTTAAGACAATTGAGACTGTACTTCCTTAAAATTGCAATCCTGGACATGGCCCGATCACTATCGTCATTGTTAACAAAATTTACGAAAATATTTTAATAAAAACAGTTTTTATATTTTAATTAAAACAGTTTTCATTAACATGAAAATAAAATACAGATATAATAAATACAGTAGTACTAAAACAAACTTTATGCTTATTTTTTATCTATGTTGCAAGTCAAAAACATCTTTGTTTTTGGATAATCATAAAAAGAAATCCTACCATATTGATCCAGATGAAATGATTGTAAAATAACATGCCAATCCATTAAACTAGAATAATTTTGAAAGATATTTTGTTTTATCTAAATTGTTCAATGGTACAATACAATACTCACACATAACGCTGCCACTCCATGGTTGTTTATCAGTGCCTCTTTAGGTGTGTGCCCAGTATGGCTGACGTATTGATTACTGAGATGCTGTAAAGTATAACAATGGTGCATTACAAGCTGTATGATTGCCTGTTTTCATCTTCTGATTCTGGACTTCGGTATCACCTTTCTGTATCAAAAGCATGTGTTTGTATAGATTTTAAAACATTTGTGAGAATTAACCAGTATCTAATACTATTAAACTGAACTAAGGCAAGCCTATGGGTATACTAGATGTGATCATATCCTAAACCTAGTAAAAGTGCACAGGGGAGGAGTGTTGGAAGAAGTATATTCCAGCTCAATGGCTGTAACCACCCAGTTCACTTAAACAAATGTTGTGAATGATAAAACAATGGCCTTCACTGGATATGGTAGCTTGTCCCTGTCTCTTATACACATCTAGATGTGTATAAGAGACAGGCTAATGTGGCCGAGTTGACTTGTGGCCGAGTTGGATCGAATTCTATTAGAACACTTCACATTGAGTAACAAAGTCGTAATTTTTCTATAGTGTGGTGAATTATGGTTTAGGTTTTCTTTAATAAAGTTTCAAAAATGTCTATGTATGTGGAAAATGTAGTTGATTACCAAAGGTTACAATTTTTATTTTCAAGACTGCATGGTCTAAGAAGTGTACATTTTTTTTATGGGGCAAGTTTCCAAGGGCGGGTTTTCTAGGGGCGAGTTGACTACCAAAGAGTGTTGCCAAAGTGCAAGCCAGCGTGTTATTCGATCACAAGTGCGAGACATATCACAAGAGTGAGCCAGCGAGCCATGACGTCACGACAATAGATAGAGACGTTAGCCAGTTGTGCGAGGTATCTTGGCTGAGATTTGTGGAGTACAATTCAAAAAACAACTATAGGTCTAATAATGAATTATTGTGATGTTAAATAGACAATGTTAGCTATCAAAGAGCGACAATGTTTTCATTGGGACCTTTGTCCTTTCAAGGCTAGGCCTATACCATCCTAGCTAGTCTAGGCCAGAGTAGGATAAGGCTAGCGCGACATGCGGACGTTGATTGAGTCTAATACCGGGTTGTTATAATCTAAAACCTCGTGAACTGAGTGAGATGAACAACTACCGATGGTGCTCAAAATAATTGCTCTCCTCCTTAGCTTCGTGTGGCAAACCATGGAAAAACTTGTCTGGTGTTTAGAAAAGGCATGAAGGGGATTACCAAGTTATACCTTTGTCGTATAGGTAATCTTACATAAAGTGATGAATTAATACAGTAGACACATGGTTTTATTTGAATACTTTATTATGACATCGTAAAGTAATTAATGAATAAAAACACTGAACACGTGTTTTTATTTTTAGGCCTAGAGGCTAGGTCTAGCCTAGATAAGTAACATCGTTTGTTCATACATACGTATATTGAGTGTTACGTACGTATTAGGTCAAAGGTTACCACACATTTAACCCAACCTCTATTTTACGAATCCCGCCGATTTACGATTTAAGCCTTAATTAGCCTAGACCTAGGGACATGACCGGGAGGCTGGGATAGGCCTAGGCCTAAGCCTTTATCTAATCTAAGCACATATCCTAGCCCAGGAACTAGGCCTAGCCTCTCGTAGATAGGCCTAGGTTGGTACAGTTAGTTCTAGTGGCCTCGCCCCCCCCCCCCTAGCTAGATAGTAGTAGTAATAATATAAGCCTACGCGTAGACTAAGCAGTAGATTATGGGCCCTAGACACTCACATGTTAATTCTGTAATAATAACACCTTTTTGTAAGGTAAAATCCTGTTTAGTCTGTACGCAGATGTTGGGAAGATACGTTTCCTCTTCGACTGCGGATTTCCCATTCGACTGGATTTCCTGGTTCCTCGATCTTCTCAATTTTTCCTGTCCGAGATAGCACGCCCTCTATAATTAACTCACTGTTTTCGCACCTGTATATTCAATATCAATTTAGAAAAGGCATTTGTATTCAAGAATGTCTCTCTAGGAGGACTCAAACTTGATATAACTTGGTGGTAGGATGCCTGCATTCCAATCCCTCAGTCTCTTGTGTTCAAATAAATTTACAGCACAGGAATTTTTCTCAACAAAAACATCTTCCAAGTCAGTAACATTTATTTATCTAAATTAAAATCAATGCATTGCTTTTATACAAAGTAAAACGTTTAAATGATTTGAAATGATAAAAATTTACAAACAAAAAACAACAAAAAATGTATATCAAAATATTACAAACTGGTTTTCCACAGTGTACATTAGAAATATTTTAGACAGCACTTCATACCTAGCCTCATTAAAGACATTATAATCCTTACATTATTTTATATTAAGAGGGTCCTGAATATTAGCCAGCCTTTTAGAATAAGCTGTAAGGTTCACCCTCTATGAAAAGGGGGTTTTTTTTGCATGGTTTGTTTCTTGCTCTAGTTCATCAGAATAGTTTATATTAAAACAAAATAAGTGACTCCTAAAAGATTTTACTTCCATTTAATAACACATTGTAAATATACATTATGTACAGTTTCACTTTTAGATAGAAAATAAATTTTCTGGATAGAAAAGAAATGTATACATTAAAAGATGCAATGTCTGGCATGCTAAAAATTGAAAAATTGAATATCAAATATATTAGAATTACTTAATCTGCATATTTAATTTCTCAATTTACAATAAAAATACTTTTAAAGTGAAAATTCAGTTGTTATAATTACATAATATCATGGCATGTGTATATAATCAATAAAGGGTACAAAACAATTTATATTTCAGCATAACACTTTTCAACCAAATGGTGGTTTTTACAAAAGATTGTGCTAAAATGTACAAATGACAGTAAAACACACAACAAAATATCAAAAGGATTATCAGAACACCATACTGCTTACTTACATATGTTCTTACATGCATCAAATATCTTGTTCCATCAAAAGTCTTGTTAAAGTGTGTGCCATAAAAATGTACCCCTGTATGATATCAATTCTTAAATTCTTAAACATAATTTAAAGGGTCTAAATTCCTTGGTGAATATGTAGATTCTTCTTCAAACCTACTTAAATTCTATCTATAATGAGAATACGCAGCACTTTAAAACAACCTGAATTTAAAAATATTTCATTAGTTTTTGATATTCAATCTAATAGTAAATACAGTATTAAGCTTTGATTGTTCAAAAACCTACATTTTCGTTAATATTGTACAATGAATTAACACTTAATAAATTTAGGAAGCTTAAGCATTAAGTGCTGCTGATACAACAGTACATATTAAAACACTAAAGTAAATAAATTTAGTGTTTTAATATGTACTGTTGTATCAGCACATATTAAAACACTAAATTTATTAAAACACTAAAGTAAATAAATTCATTTAAAGTTTTATGTAATTTTTAAACAATGCTACGTATATTTGGTAAATTAATTACTGTCATTTTTTTTATAATTATGACACTGCAGGCTACATTGTACAGTTGGTAGCCGAGCACTTATTAGTAAATTTGTGATTGTACATGGATGTCTAATTAAAGACTCATGGCAGGCTATCCCTGGTCACTGAAGTCTAGCACTCTGAAACCAAACTAGTTAAAAAATCAGAAATATTGCTCGGTGCTAAAATGTTCACATCTCATGTGAATAGACAGAAATCCAACAAACATACATGAATTCATATTTAACAACAGCAATTTAAATAACAAAGTAGGTATGTGCATTTAGTTGATGAATCTTAGTGCCTTATATTTGTCAATGTCAGTTAAAGAAGCACCTGCAGCATGCAACATCGATCTCACTTTCTTCCATTCAATTTCAAATTCTTTAGTTGACATCCTACTGTAGAAGTGGTTGGCGCATCGGTTGTGGTTTGGACTCCCAACCTCGAGGTCGGGGGTTCAAAACTCTCGCTGTGCAAGTCGCTTGTGTCCTTTTGCAAGGCACTTTATCTACGGTTGTCTCTCTCCACCCAGGAGTAAAAGTGGGTACCTGGTAGGTTCAAACACAGCCTGCGCTGAATACAGCTGCAACATTATGGAATTCCCCTATGGGGTCTAGATGTGTATAAGAGACTGGGGCCTGAGTGTGTGTTCCATATGTGCTTGATCCAGTGATCCGGGGTAATAATGTTCAGCGCATAGAGAAGTTTGATATGTGCTATATAAGTATACAATAATAATAATAATAATAATACTGTCGGGGGAATGTGCCAGCTTTGTGTTCCTGTAGTCGTGGATGTGCACCAAATTTTATCAGTCTATCTGGATTTTTCCAAAATGACTCTGGAATGCCATTGGAGCAGTTTTGAATTATTAAATACATGATGGAGATATCAAAAGTATCAATGTCAGCAGATGGTGTGAACATTTTCGACTTCTGCTCTCTACTGATATTTTTCATTACTTTATTAAAGCTACCCTTTCTCTTCTCGGAAAGTAGATAATTCCCAACATCGTTCTTGTTAATTTTGTTAACCTCCAATATGTAATTTCTCATGGTTGCAGTTCCAACATCAACAACAGCCGATAACACAGCCTGGAAATTCTTGATTTTTTCAATGACAGTGTGCCCAATACCTATTTCTGGTCAAAAATGAAATGAAAAATTAAAATAATTTGGAAGAGTAAGTTTATTAAATTTCAATTTGTCACATTTACAATTATGCCTTTAATACACAACTTTCATTTAGATTTTATTGCATATCATTACCATCAGCAAAATCAGCAGCAGCAGCAATAACATCAGCAGCAAAATCAATACTAGAAGAATCAGTATTAGCAGCAGAAAAAAATCAGCATCATCAGCAATAGAAACAGCATCACTGTCATCAGTAGCAGCGACATTAGTCGATTTTTTTTGCAGATTTAAGTGTAGTACTAGATTATAATAGTGTCATGGATACAAAGTTATATACTGTACTGCGTCCAGTCTTTTGCCATTGGGGAGAAAACCACAAATTATTGGGGAAAAAAATTATTATGTATTTTTTACATATCAATAGACTCTAAAATTGATTATATAAGCCTTTGAAACCTCTAAATAATAGTCATATTTTTGGGGGCTTCGACACTTGGACTGTTTTGGATGGTTTTTAGCAACACCCGACCACACCCCCTTTGTTCTCGTCATGGACTTTGGAAAGCCGATCTGGGAAATACTGGCGCCTCAACTGGCTCAATCACCATGCACATAGAGGCTTGTTTGCATGATAGGCTTTACAAATCTAATAATATTATTTATTATTAATGAGCATCGGCAACATCAACAAAATCAGTAGCAGTAGATCCAGCACCAGCAGCAGAATCAGCATCAGCAATAGAATCACAATAGGTTGAAGTAAACTCAGTATCAGCAGCAGCATCTTCATCAGAAATATCAGCAGCAGAATCAGCATTAACAGCAGCAGCAGCTATTATTAATAAGACTAGTTACTTACCTTCCAAGGCTCCATCCTTGTAATGCCATGGGTTGCGGTAATTCTCAATGTCTTCAACAGGAACTCCAACACCTGTAAAAATTGCTGTGAGTTCCTTCCATTGCTTATCAAACACTTCCTTTGTGACATTGTTGCTATAACTGCAGTCTAGAACAGTTTTCTTATATTGATAGATGCGGACAAGATTTGCCAGCTCAGTCTTCTGTGTTGGTATTGTGACAACAGTAGCGAATTAACTTCATCATGATTTCCATGTGGAATGCAACAATATTGCTGGTTGATGACAAAACTGTTGTTGCCTCATCTCCAAAATCAACATCCTTTAGTAATGCATACCTCTCCCTTGTCAAAAATGGTATAACTTCCGGTTTGGTAAGGTTAGTTTTGTCTAGAAAGTACCTCCGTAGTTCTTTGGTTCCACGACCAACAATCAATGTCTGAAGTGCCAGAAAATTCAGGGTTCCTTGTGTAGAGTTATCATCAAAACCTGTAGAGCAAAATCATAACATTTTCGGCTTTTAAAATTAATAATTGTCATATTCACTTCTATACATAATGACACTCCTCATCTAGCATTATGACCTCCGAATTGTCTTTCCACCGCAATGAAAGATAGAATTGAATACATCAGAGGTGGAGTCAAAAGGTTTTTGGCGGGTGTGGGAAGCACAAATAAATATATTTATGGTCCAAGAGAGAGGGTTATGTTAGAGTGTTTCCCAAATTAAAATTTGAAGTGAGTGGTAGTAGGAAAGAATGATTTATCTTTTTTCAACCCCCAACCACTGCATCTGTCACTAAAACATACAAGTATTGTATTTACATACATTTCAATTAATGAAACCTGTAGCATTTGTACAGCATTCTGACTTACACTATAAATGAGATAACAATTACATATTTTAAATTTTAAATGTTTCATTTATTCAATAGAACATAAATTAATATCTTAGCAACCATTGTGTTTCCAAAATAAAATATAAAACCATTTTCATAAACAAATTATATTTTTACACCAACCTGTTGAAAAATGTCATCTGATACGAGCTGTTGTAACTAACTTTTTTTTTCCACATGGCACACTATCTTTTTTCAAACATTCCTCAAGTTTATGCAGCGGTCGCAGCGTAGGTTCACAGGCATTACAAAGGACACGTAACTCATAGCCAACTCCTTCTGTAGTAACATACACAGTTTTCAATTGCTATCGAAGGTAGCTTAATACCTGATAAAATCAAATAAAATTATGCTGAACAATTTTTATGTTTGCATATGCAAGGTGTATATAATGTCAATTTTGTAGGCATTCTAGGAATGCAACCAAGACCCCTAAATGGTGACCAGTCAATTCATTTTCAGATCGTCAAAATAAAGGAAAATAGTAAAATTAGTCCACAGTATAATACTTTTCACAGCGAACAAGGCTAAAGTTGATTATAAAGTCATTGGACGCCGTACAACACTGAAGCTATGACCCAAACAGCTGTTCTCTTTGACCATATCAGGGATTATAATCTCCTACCCCATTTGGTTGATTTTTGCACACCCACGCACACTCCTCACTACAATCCACAAAAAATCTTGATTCCTTACACATTAAGTAAAACACCTTCACTTAAAACTGGTGATTTTCAAAACTTATAGCAAAGTTTGAATTAAAAATGTTTTGAGCATTTGGTAAAAATCTGAAATCTAATTCCATTGGCATGAGAAATAAGATTTAAAAGAAGCAATACTAAAGTGAATTATAATAAAGATGTTCATTATTTCTTTTAATTTCTAATTAAATTTCATCTGTATTCAGCGCATTTTGTGTTTGAACCCACCAGGTACCTACTTGTACTCTTTGGTGGAAAGAGATAACCACAGGTAAAGTACCTTGCCTAAAGACACAAGTGAAATGCACAACAGGGGTATGAACCTCTAACCTCAAGGTTGAAATGCAGAACCACATCCGCTGCACCAAACTACTACAAAATGACAAAAATAAACAGAATTTGGTTACGGAAGCTTACCTCCATGCAGATGCTAGGATGTGGTTCGAGAGGTTCTTCTTTGCCATGTTCATCAACTTTTATCCTATGTGATATTTCAATCTGTTTATAAGACAACATACAGGATATTTTATTAGTCAATGGGTTGCTTTTGGAAAGAGGTCGTGGATGCACATACAGTAAAATAAATAAATATAAATACACAAATTTCTATCTAAAGCTTGGCACGGACTGCACTACAAATCCAACTTCGTTCCCTGTGAGCACTGCAATGCGAAGCCGCCTGCTAATTGTTGGTGGACGGATCGTCATTAAAAGTGATCTGGTGCACACGGCTTGTGTCTGAAATCCACCGGGTGCACTGGTTGCCTAGCTTAAGAGTTGTTCCGGATGACATAGAGGTCTAAGCTGTATTTCAACTTACAATTTATTTGGCAATAAAATTACATTGAGCTGCCTGGTCTGACAATGCTTTTACTGGCACAAAAATAGCATGACATACCAAGCAATGTAGGCTTACAAATACCTGTATTATAACATTAAATATACAAATGTATAACCTATATATAAATGTAAATGTAACTGTTTATATATTAAACATAGATAACTTATATATTTAATATATTATTTACAACATAATTCTACACAGACAGTTTTATTACATTAAAATAATAATTATGCTTAACCTTCAACATTGTATCTTACCTTCAGTGCATTCCTGCTCTTGATTTTGACAGCTCCTAGACTCACAACATGCTCATCATCTAAGTCAAAGTCACTACGATTCCGAAACAATTCCACATGATCACTACTCCTACCTTTGTCATTCATCAAGTCTAAAAACGAAACCACCAGCAGATTGTAGACAGCATCTGGTAGGAAGTCTGTAGGAGTCACATAAATCGATACCGTTTGCTGCTCATCTTCCTCAACTTCCAAGCCCTCTTTATTGATTTGCATCCGAGTGGGAACCATGAACATTCGGTTACCAGGTTGAGATCCCTTTGAAAACATGAGCATTGATGTAGCATATTATGAATCTCAAAAAGATCTGAAAATTACAGGTAACAGAAGGAACCACTAAACAGAAGCAAAGGCATATCGGTGCAGCAGTAAAGCTTTGGAAAGAGAAGTTTGTCTGGTCAAATTGCTTGTGTCCTTGGCAAGACACTTTATTTACATTTGAATCTTTTCACCTGGGAATATGAATAGGTAGGCCTACCTGGTATGAGGTGAGTGATTTGGAATATAATTGGTAGTGCAGAATCACATGTATAACTATACAAAATACTCCCCAGGCAGAGAAGTATCAGGTGACACTTTTTGCATAATTTTGGAGTGGAGTTGAATAGCTCAGTTGCTAAGATGCTTGCCTTCTGATCCCAGGGTCCTGAATTCAATTCCCGTCACGGCAGGACTTATTCTCACGAACAAACTAACTGCCTAAGCCTTAAAGAGACTAAAAGCATCATCCTCATCCTGTAAGTGGCGAAATTTACTCGCTGTTGGATGTGAAATAAGAAATAAAAAAATAAAATAAAATAATAATTTATACTGCATCCGTTTTATTACATTAAAATAATAATTATGCTTAACCTTCAACATTGTATCTTACCTTCAGTGCATGCCTGTTCTTGATTTTGACAGCTCCTAGACTCACTACATGCTCATCATCTAAGTCAAAGTCACTACGATTCCGAAACAATTCCACATGATCACTACTCCTACCTTTGTCATTCATCAAGTCTAAAAACGAAACCACCAGCAGATTGTAGACAGCATCTGGTAGGAAGTCTGTAGGAGTCACATAAATCGATACCGTTTGCTGCTCATCTTCCTTAACTTCCAAGCCCTCTTTATTGATTTGCATCCGAGTGGGAACCATGAACATTCGGTTACCAGGTTGAGATCCCTTTGAAAACATGAGCATTGATGTAGCATATTATGAATCTCAAAAAGATCTGAAAATTATAGGTAACAGAAGGAACCACTAAACAGAAGCAGAGGCATATCGGTGCAGCAGTAAAGCTTTGGAAAGAGAGTTTGTCTCGTCAAATTGCTTGTGTCCTTGGCAAGACACTTTATTTACATTTGAATCTTTTCACCCAGGAATATGAATAGGTAGGCCTACCTGGTATGAGGTGAGTGATTTGGAATATAATTGGTAGTGCAGAATCACATGTATAACTATACAAAATACTCAGGTGGCACTTTGTGCATAATTTTGGAGTGGAGTTGAATAGCTCAGTTGCTAAGATGCTTGCCTTCTGATCCCAGGGTCCTGAATTCAATTCCCGTCACGGCAGGACTTATTCTCACGAACAAACTAACTGCCTAAGCCTTAAAGAGACTTATAAAGCATCATTCTAATCCTGTAAGTGGCGCAATTTACTCGCTGTTGGATGTGAAATAAGAAATAAAAAAATAAAATAAAATAATAATTTATACTGCATCCAATAAAAAAAAGCTACTTCAGTGGATTTTTCTGAAATGAATATGTGCGCTACTGGGTACAAGTCCTATAAAATAATGATTTGTCTCTCCGCCACTCCCGACACTCTTCATTTCTTCCCGTTCCTTGTCACACATCCCGTTTCGCTCCTTCCTTTCTTCCACACTCCTTGAGGCTTGCCTATTCTCTCTCTCTGTTCACCAGTCTTCAATTTTCCCCATTCTCATCAAAAACATTCTCAGCAAATGACAATTTCATTCGTCTATTTGCCTTCTCCTATTAAACTTGCCCAAAAGTTATTGGAAATTTATTTATGTTTATACTGTATATATTTCATAATTTTTTTGGTGTGTGTATCTGTGAATGTTATTCTTAGCGGATACTGGCCCTTGAAGTCATTTGAAGCGTAATAAAATTGAATTTAATTGAATATACAGTAAAAATAATAAATATTGTACAAGCAGTATGCACACACATATTATGAAAGAGTTTATGTGCTAAACCATAAGTACCAGCTTACCTTTTGTTTCTCAAACAGCAACCCAAACACCTTCATCAGTTCTATAAACACCTCAAAGTTGCTGGCATCTTTCTTTTTCTGGTGTCGCCACAAATGACGGAGCAACTGTTCTTGTAGAATTGCTTCACTATCAAGGGTATTGCATAAATGCATCAGTGTAGGCAACTACAAGAAAATATGAGCAATAAGATGCATGTGATTCCTCATCAAGCAACATAAAAAATAAAATTTATATGAGATTGTTGACTGTATTGCTTACCTTGTCAATATCATCTGGTTTCACTACTGTGATGATTTTTGTCAAGAGGTCATTCAGTAAACAAACACATGCAGAAATATATATAAAGACGGAGGACAAAAAATTAACCAATGTGATGGTAATGCGATTTAAATCGAAAAATTAAAACTATAAATTTGAATAGATCATTTAAAAAGGAACCACTTAAAGTAATCAATTTTCATTAAATCACAGATCATTTGTGGCATCTTTCGCTATCTCATGTCGCCACAAATGATGTAGCAATTGTTCTTGTAGAATTCTCTCACGGTCGAGCCTATACCATTGCTTTAGTATAGGCAGCTACAAGAAAATATGAACACATAAAATGCATGCAATTCACCATAATTGTAAAGATCATAAAATTGATTAAAAAAAATATTTATAGGAGATTATTTACCTTGTCAATATCATCTGGTTTCACTACTGTGATGATTTTCGTCACAACGTCGATCATCATGCGCAAGTTCGTAATGACTGTGTACTTTAACTTCTCGTTAGTCTTAGAGTACAGAATTATTCCAGTGTCATTTAGATAATCGAGGACAGTGTTGAGCGTTGGCTTAGAAATTCCACATTCAGATGCAATTTTCGCGACCTTAAAAATGTTGAATGAAAAGAGAATTCCACGTTTCATTACGCACGACAAACTGTCCTTCATCTTTACTCAGTTACTATAAGATGACGGAATATCACTTTTACTGAATCACACTGATTAAGGTAAACAAATGCTACAATAGAGACCCAAAGGATGCAAGATCAGTGTTGGCTCTAAGATAAATTTTCTGAATAACTGGAAATAGCACTATCAAGACTGTGACAGACATGTTTTGGCATGATGTGAACCTATTTATATATTTTTTATGGTTTCACTGCCCGACAAGCTCTGTCAAACGAGGGAGGGGGGATTAGGATACAAGAGGAAAAAATTTATGAGATGGGTAGCGTTGGACTTGTGGATCTGTACTTGTGTAATTCTAATCATATTCATCAAATATTATTCAAATATTATTCAATTATAAACATTTATTTTTTTTTTTTTTTATTTATTTAGGCACACAATACATGTGCCAAGGATTGTCAATAGCGAATATATCACTGTCCTACTTGTAGGTGACAATCCAAACTTTCACAAGACAAACATACTCATGATGCTTTACACAAACTAAATCTCAATATGAGATTTAGGGAGTGGAGTTGTTTTGTTCGTGAAAAAAAATCCTGCATCACTGACAGGAATTGAACCCAGGACCCTGGGAATGGACGGCAAGCTATCTTAACCACCAAGCTATTCAACTCCACTATTATATGGAAGCATATGTTACCTCATCTAAGGAAACATGGAGTCTTGTTTTTCCAACGTCTTGTAATTTGGACTGGAAATCAACCCAGCTAGTGGGAATAGGTTTTACCATTGCCTTCATGTATCCCCCGACATTCTTCTTCAATTTCTCAATCCCTTCATCCATACGCAGTGTTATCTACAACATACATCTCGCGATCCACATGACTTTCGTATGGTGTTCCTTTGACTTCATCAAATATTCTTTTGAACTTGGTTGTGATCTGTGTACAAAATTGAAAGTATTAGTAAATGTTTTTAAGATTTAAAGAAAAAAATAATGTAACTACTAAAAAACAGACAATAATTATTAGTAAATTTATTGAAGAATTTAAGAATAAAATATTGTAATTTTACTAAAAAACAAACAATGTATACCAGCTTGTCCTTTTCTGACTCAGTCCCCAATAGTTTGTCTTTGTGTGTGGCAACTAAACTGATCGTGGGTGAGGATATGCCGTTGATTAACTTCTCTGTCTTTCCATGATAGGGTAGTACAGCGTGTTCGTATATTGACCACATCCAAAATACATTCATCTGAAGATTTGTCATTTCAAATTGTCCCTGAAAAAGTAAAAAATAGACACATTATTTTCAAAACGGTATGAGATTAATTGATGCAATAAAACTAATTACAGCTAATTGAACACCTGCAATGAAGAGAAAGTGATGTATTTACTTGCAGGGAATCTCTTGGGTTTGCTAGAGCATCCAAATCATCTAACACACTGAACACAACACAGTATGATGATCCATCTGTAAGGAAAAACTGGAAAGACACAATTTAAAATCAGCACTGTTACTACTGACCATTGAAAAAAATGATTTTATTACTTTTAAGTCACTTAACAAGTGAGATATAAATCTTATACAAACTCTGATATACATGTACTCTGACAACCATAAGAAATTCATTTTATTGTTTGATTTGAGTTAGATAGAGATTTAACCTTCAAGATAAGGCCAGAAATTCAGTCACTATATATATATATATATATATATATATATATATATAAATCATATACGAATTCTTATATACATGTACTCTGACAACCATAACAAATTATTTTTATTGTTTGATTTGAGTTAGATAGAGGGTTACCCTTCAAGCTAAGGCCACAAATTCAGTTGATATTCTGGAGCTCTTTTAAATATCCAATATTGTAATGTTCAAACTAATTCTCAAAGGATTATAACAAAGGATCATGGGACTGGAAGGCTGGCATTTTTACCACAATATGACTAATTAGCCACTCACCAGCTAGTCATGTCAAATCAAAAGAAAACATACAATATTTTTCAAATGTAACTTTCAGTAAAATTGTTTACTCACCCTATGAGATATACAGTATAATAGGTCAGTTGAACGGCATAGTCCAAAATGCATGTGACATCACTTGGTATAAAACTCTCTTTTTGTTGTTGAATAGCATTTCTGCTAAGTACATCTGCTGTTTGAAGTGGTTGACCAAATCTGGCTCTTTGACGCATGGCTCTTGAAAATGGTTGGCCAAATAGGGTAGGTGGATGGAAACTGCTATGTACGGCAAGTTTAGCAACAAGTTTCTTATGAATTCCTTCGTCTGGAAGTTTGGTATAGCTTGTACTTCTAGTTGCTTCTGATGGCTTCTGTAATTAAACATTTAAGAATGACTGATCCAGCTCAGTTCAAAATTTATGCAAAAATTTAAACCAGTGGTTCAGTCAATGTTTGTCTTATTAGGCTGAGAGCTAAAAAAAATACACATTAAAATTAAAAAGAACATCAACTAAAGTAATCAAAGTAATTTTTGAAATTATAATGAATACAAATTTACCGATGAAGCGGCTGTAGAACTAGATGATGCAGAATTAGATGTGTTTTGTTGGCTTTCTGGCTGTTTCAGCTTCTTGGCAAGGTTTTCTGCCATGGCGTGCTCACGTATCTGCTTGGTTAGTTCACAAACTGTACAATATTGAAAAGTTTTCAAGAAGAAACATTAAATAATTTATAAAAATAAAAAATAATAATATTTAGACAGTTAAATTTGTCAATTAAATTATTTATGAGAGTATAATATTCATACCATCCACATCCTTCTGTTCTTTCTGTTTTTAAAAACAGGTCATGAAAATAAATTATAAAAACAGCAATATATAATATTTAGACAATTAATTTGGAAATTAAATTATTCATATTTTAAGAAATTATAATATTCATACCATCCACATCTTTCTATTCCTTCCATTTGCTGAAATCTCCATTAACAGTTTGAAATACTGTTGTTGTTACAATACCATCTGTTGATGTTCATTGTTGTTGAATCTATTGATATTTAGATAAATATAATAACAATAAAATAATTTATTATATAAATATAATCATACAAAATCAATAAATACTTAGAAACAGGAAACCTGTAAAGTTAATTTAATTGTCATTAAATAATGACATACTGTACTTATACCAAATCTTTTCTTTAACTTTTAAAATAATATTTTGAAACTAACCTTGCTTTTATAACTTCTAAATCAGCAACAGAGTACATAGTACTGTCAAACAATCAAAACTTTATAATATATCCTTAATTTTGCATTATACACTTATATTCACAATCAAATATACACATAGGATAATTACTACTGTATATGCCAAGTTTTCATCCTTACATTAGGTTTTTATTCGAACAGTAACCCATTGACTAATTGATTTTTTGAAATGATTTTGAATTTTTTTTCAGTGTCAGAAATATGGTTAATATCATTTTTTCTGGAGGAATAATACAATAATGACTGATACCGATTGAAAGATAATAAAAAGATGCTTCTAAATAACTTATTATTTAGTATTGTGAAATTATGAAAAAAATTAAAAAATTATTTCCAATTATTGTTTTATTTTATAAATATTTTTTGATTAATAATTTTTAAAATAAATTATTCAATCCTGAGTCAGTAGTCAGAATACAAACACATCTCCACATCAGCACAAATTATTCCTTTACAAAATAAATCTAAATTTGAATTTATTGACGAAGAACTTTGGATTTACATCGTGGGGGCCTAGGCCTAATCCCCTAGGCACCTCGCCGCGTTCAGTCACGCGTTTCATTCCCCACTACGCACCGTAAATAGCCTAACTACCTCGCGAGGTAAAATCCACAATTCATAATTTTCTGCCTAGCCCTCCAAGGTCGTGTGAAAATTGCGTATTGTGTATTTCAAAAATCCAGATAATTTAAAAAAAAAGTATGAAAAAAACCCCGAAAAATTACGATGATATAGGACAATTTGGTATCAAAATTTTCCTTATTTTCTCATCTGTCTCAACGTGTAGAGGGCACAGGTCACCGAAAAACAGAAAGTTGAAAAGTTCAACGGTCATGTTCAGGGTTCGTTTTCATTTTTGTAAACACACAAGATGGCGTCAAGCGCCTAAAGTGCATTAGCGCCGAAAATTTTTGTAAGATATCGTTTGTAGCGCACAGTAGGTAAAAATACAATTTTTGAAGATAGAAGTGTTACAGTACTAAAGTGCATTAGCGCCGTTATTTCTCTAATAATAACCCCTTTTTGTAAGGTAAATTCCTGTTCCCTGTGTAGAAGACTGTACGCAGATATTGGGAAGATACGTTTTCCGTTCGGACTGCGGGTTTTCCCATTCGACAGGACTTCCTGGTTCATCTCATCCAGTAGCACGCCCTCTATAATTAACTCGCTGTTATCTTTCCCTTTGTCGCACCTGTGATACTGTATATTCACAATTTGGTAAATGGCATAAACAGAGTGTTAACATATAAGAACAATTGATGTTACAATTGTAAAGATTAATTTGTATTCAAGAATGTCTCTCTGTGAGGACTCCAACTTGGTGGTAGGATGCCTGCATTCCAATCACTCAGTCTCTTGGGTTTAAATAAATTTACAGCACAGGAATTATTCACACTCAACAAAAACATCTTCCAAGTCAAAGTAACATTTATTTATCCAAATGAAAATCAATGCAATGCTTTATACCAAATAAAACAGTTAAATGACTTAAAATGGATAAAAATTTACAAACAAAAAATGTATATCATGCCCAGTGTACATTATAAATATTTTAGACAGCACTTCATACCTAGCCTCATAAATGATTTTACTGTACAGTTTCATTTGTTGTAGATATAAAATAAACTTTGTAGATAGAAAAGAAATGTATACATCAAAAGATGCACTGTCTGGCACGCTAAAAATTGAAAAATTGAATTCAAACATATTTGAATTACTTAATCTGTATACTTAAGTTCTCATTACAATAAAATATTTTTAATGTTAAAATTCAGTTATAATAACATATTATGTCATGGCATGTGTATACGATCAGATGCCCAGTGTACATTAGAAATATTTTAGACAGCACTTCATACCTAGCCTCATAAATGATTTTACTGTACAGTTTCATTTGTTGTAGATATAAAATAAACTTTGTAGATTGAAAAAAAATGTATACATCAAAAGATGCACTGTCTGGCACGCTAAAAATTGAAAAATTGAATTCAAACATATTTGAATTACTTAATCTGTATACTTAAGTTCTCATTACAATAAAATATTTTTAATGTTAAAATTCAGTTATAATAAAATATTATGTCATGGCATGTGTATACGATCAGTAAAGGGTATAATTAATTCATATTTCAGCATGATACACTTTTCAACCAAATGGTGGTTTTTACAAAAGATTGTGATAAAATGTACAGATGACAACGAAGTGCACAACAAAAGGCTTATCAGTACACCCTAATGTTCTTATATGCATCAAATATCTTTATTTCATGTTGATCTCTCATAGTAAATGTGAAGCTTTGATTCTTCAAAAACCTACGATTTTTTCATAAATTCTGTGGTTTGTGATGGTAAACATAACTTTAAAGGGTCTAAATACATAGCACTTTAAAACTACCACGATTTTTAAAAGTTTAATTTGTTTTTGATCTATCTCACTTCGAACAAGTGCGTATCCTCCAGAGGGTAGTTACAGCCAGGTTGATAAACATCAATTTATCAGGAACAGTTTCCATACACAATATTAAACTTTAAACTAACATTTATAAGTAGCAAGTATGGAAATTAAGTTAAACAATAATGAAATTAAATTATAAATCAATTGTAAAGCAGTATTCCAATCTCTCTCTGTGTATAAGCACATTAGCAGTGTTTGTCAACTGTTTATCAGTCAATATTCCTGTTATGGAATGGCAAGTACCAAGTAAGTACAATAAATACAGTTATAAGCTTTGATTGTTCAAAAATCTACATTTTCATTAATAGGTAGTTTTCGCTGCACAACGTTAACAGATGACGTCATATTATGACGTTAATTTCAGGATTTCATGTGCTCAATGTATGTTAGTTATGGGTTTGCGCATGCGTACTCCGATTTGTTTCCAAAAAGGGTGAGCTATCGCGTGCATTTTCGGTACTGATGTTAAAGTTAAGGAATGTCGTGCGGCAAACTAAAAACTACCTATTAATGTAAAATGACTTATCCCAATGGAAGTGGTTTGGATCGCGCGCGGGCGTATTACCCTATAATTCACATTTTTTCGTTAGCAACTACTTGGCAACGACATGCATTTGTACGCTTCCAGCAGAGCAGTTGTGCAATAAAACGTTTGATTTTAACCCATTAAAGCCCCATTCCCGGCAAAATTTCACTAAAAATTGACTTTTTTTAGAAAATATGCATTTGCATTACTTCAATTATTATAAATCATGGAAAAATATTGGCATGAATTTTAGTTTTACGCAAAAGAATAAAAAAAAAGAGAAATATAGACTATTTCTCATAAAATATTACCATTTTCTCGACGATCACTCAATCACTTTATTGAACAACGCTTTTTGATCAGCGGCAACACGTCATATGACGGTGCGTTCTATTAACTATATATAGACAACATACATAGTAATAACACTTAACTAAACAAAATGATAACAAATTATAATACAGTTTGAATACTTGAAAGTAGGAAAACTCAGTACTAAATTAAATAAGCAATTAGATTGATACTATCAATCCAGTTGCTCATTTAATTTTGTTTTTAGGCATGAAAAAATTAATCTTAACTAACAATAATAATTACACAGCATACAGAGCAAATTAATTTGATCTGTTCGAATATCTAAATAAATCCGTACAAAAGGTAAGAGTTTGAAAAAATACTGTAGGGGCGATAATTAATACA
>NW_022744885.1:80925-82702 GCF_011630105.1 Anneissia japonica | reverse complement strand
TCTTTGTTACTAGGCAAATTCAGAGGTTGTAGATCGCATTCACTGGAATACTCTCGCTTTTATTTATACTTTATACAGTCAATAAAGTGCACCCTCTCTAATGAGATTAGTTTTTGTACTTCGCATCTCGCACAATTCGGTCGTTCGGTTAGGCTGAGATATGTTTGTTTAAGTGTCAAAATCTCAGTCAGAATCAGTTTTTTAACAAATTTGAGATAATTCCTGTGAAATATTATATTCACAAGTGTCAATTACTAGCAACGGAAAATATAATGTCGGCCGTTTTTATGTGTGATAACAGAACCTAAATCGAGGTAAGGCTAGACCTAGCCTAGCAGCATTGGATAGGCTAATGTTTTCGGCGCCTACGATATTTCTTCTCACGACCTATCGCAAAATCAACATGAAAGATTCATCCGCATTTATTTTTTGTGTGGAACACAAAAAATCAAATTTCAGTCTTATTTTACATTTTTTTCATTCTTAGGAATGTCTAAATTCATTTAATCTAGCAATTCCGTATTATATTTATAAATCTTTATAACATTATACAAAAATTAGATTTTTCTTAAAAACTGAAATTTTGCCGGGAATGGGGCTTTAATATATCATTTTTTGTAATTCATAAAAATTGAAAACAAAATACAGTAGTATGAACAGCCCTGTTTGACTCCTTGGTTGAAATTGAAGAATTAAGTTTATATATCTTGAAAAATAACTTTATTTTCATACACATTCTTAATAATTTGGAGTAAATTTCCTTTACCCCTACTAACAGCTGAAAATAACCCTTTTCTCTGAACAGTGTCAAATGTTTTTTTTTTCTTAAATCTAAAAATGCAAGAAATGTTTTTTTGCCTTCTGATTGTCGTGTGCTAATGATACTTTTATCATGGTTCGTATAATTAAACTGGAGCAGGCCGACTGCTATATATCGACTAAAAACACCATGTGCTAGATTTCGCCAATTTTAAGACTATTTGTTCTGTTGTGGATGTAACAGCAGTATAGTTGCAGTATGATGTTGGATGGCAGGTTGTTTAGGAGGAAGCTGTTTGTTATCCTTCTCTATTTTGGATCAAAGTTACAGTCTTTAATACTTAGTAATACATTTTTACGTCACATTTGAAGTAAGGAATAGATTAATTAGCATATATATTTGCTGCACACACGTGACACTGCCGCTTATTTATGTTATTGTTATAGGCTAACATCCACCCTAGCTAAGCTAGGCCTAGGCCCTAGCTACTACTACAGTACTAGGTAAGTGTCTATAATGTGCTTCCTACAGGTCACAGATAGATCCCTCTCTAGTAACAATAGTAGTAGTCTAGTAGTGGAAGCTCTCCATGCAAGGATAAGAATTGATTAGGGAAGTGACACGTGAAAGTAGAGTCTTGCCTTCTTGTTTACAAAGTACAGCAGAGGATTACTACTAGCAATCATAGGCCTAGATATTATTTGACTTGTTGAATTTTCTTTATTTTGTAATTTTTATTGAAATTACAATTGTTTATTTTTATTTTTATGATTTGATTAATTTAAATAATTTTATATGAATTATGCCTAAGTAGTAGTAGTGAATTCGATCCAACTCGGCCACAAGTCAACTCGGCCACAGTCAACTCGGCCACAAGTTAACTCAGCCACAAGTCAACTCGGCCACAAGTTAACTCGGCCACAAAAAGTTTGGCTACAGTCAACTTGGCCACAAGTCAACTCGGCCACAAGTCATCTCGGCCACAAATCAACTCGGCCACAAGTCAACTCGGCCACA
>NW_022744885.1:56595-80650 GCF_011630105.1 Anneissia japonica | reverse complement strand
CTGTAGTACATATATTTATAGTACCATATAAATAATAAATAATTTTCGATTTTTTATTATTATTCATATTATTATTATTTATTAGTTTTAGTATTATAATTTTAATAATAGTAATTTAAAAAGTTGTTGTTATTGGCATTTTATTAGTATTTTTCTCATATAATTATTAATATTATTGTTGTTGCTGTCACCTTTATTATCGATATTATTACCCTATTATTACTAAGTAGGCCTGGTATTATAAGTATCATTATTATTATTATTACTAATTGTTGACTTGTGGCCGAGTTGACTTGTGGCCGAGTTGACTTGTGGCCGAGTTGACTGTGGCCGAGTTGACTTGTGGCCGAGTTGACCTGCACCCGTAGTAGTAGGCCTATAGGCCTAGACCTACTATAATAATTTCGGCATCTGTCAACTACTGCAACAATCTCAAATTGAGATATACAGTCGTCATACAAAAGACGGGTATAATACAACTTAGCATCAACAACTGTTGACGCTAATTAGTATGTATCTGTACTGTACAGTGTATATCAACAACCATTGTTGACAGCAGAACCAGACTATTGTTATTGTAGACCTATTGTAAATAATGCTCAAATAAGCGCCATTCTCAAATAAGTGCCACTCAAATAAACTCCACACCAAACCTGATTTTTTTCGCTAAACGCCACTCTCAATGAGCCGCGTTGAAGCTTCCAAAAATGTTATTAGCGCCGTGGCACTTATTCGACCATTTATGGTATACATAGTGATAACAGCCTAACAGTACTACTACTTCTGTACATCAAAATAAGAAAATTGCCTCACTCAATATGTTTTTGAAAAGTGTCTTGATTCACATTGTGCTTTGATTTCTACAGAAACAACAAATGTGGTTGTGCTATTATAATGGATTTTGATGCAGTTTTGCAAAAAGTAGGGACCTTTGGAAAAGCACAAAAACTGTACACTTTCCTTGTTAGCTGGATGTCTGTCTGGGCAGCTTCTGTGACCTTCAACCATGTTTTTGCGGCCCGTGAGCCACAGTTTACTTGCGAGGGCTTTGAAAATTTAACAAAAACTGAAATCTGTGATTTGGATGTGCCTTGCAATCATATTTTCAACCTTTCAGAGTTTTCATCAATGGTTGCGGATGTAAGTAAACATTAAAGCCAAGCACACACTATGTCATGCAACGGTTGCAGAACTGTTGGCTGATGAATCCATATCCGCCGTCTGCTAATTGTCGGTGGCAGAGTGAGTGGATTGTGACTAATCTCTTGCACTACACGTCTCATTGCTTTCTCCATGAAATCATGTTGGCCAACAACCATGGAGTGTGCCCGGCTTTTGCTCCACATTCTTTTGTTTTAATTTTTTGTAAGTCACAGATCATCAAAAAGTATACTATAAATTATTAAAACATGTTTAGATATTTCATATGCGCTTCGAGCTTGTTTGATTGCGAAGTTATGAGAACAATTAAAATTATAGTAATTACAAAAAAGCAGCCATTTTAGACACCATCTGAATTATGCGGATAGCTCAAGTGGCATTTTCTGGAACTTTCAATATGTTATTCTCTTCGTATTCAATGAACAATCCTGAGAATTCAGCTTGTTACAATAAATTTCTACATCTGCCTATAATTTAGGCATATATGCCCTTGGATGGACTAACAATAATATTTCTTGATATTGTTAGCTTATATCATAGATTTCCTCTCATTGTATAACAAATAGTTGTCAAAATGTAAAAACTGAGCAGCTGTTGATTATTAAACAAATATTTTTGTAACTATTTAATTTTATCCAACAATGAGTGACTTACCACTAAAAGGATGATTTAAATGCTTTGTATACAGTACCAAGTATGTAAGGCTTAGGAAGTGGAGTTAATTTTCAGATTCAGATTCACAAGAGATACTTGAGATTACAAGGCAAACAATAGGATTGGAAGGCAAACAATGAACTGTATGTTCACTACAATTCTACTGATCAGCATTTGTATAAGATACTGTTGAAAATATATTTAACAAATTTTTTTAAATATATTTGTTCTGTTCTTTATAAATATTATGAACAGTTGTTTAATATAGTATTATAATAGAGGGATTCGGCAATGTTTGTTTACAGGCGGTCATGTGACATAAGTTGGATATAGTGTACATGAAAAACATTACAGTGCGATAGCATAGGGAAAAAAAATGTTGTGGTTGCGAAAACAACCACCCCCTTTTAATGTGAGAAATAAATGCCTGGGAAAGGCAATACAATATTTGTTCAAAATAGTGTTTACTTGCTTGTCCTAGCATTCTCCTAGGATTGTATGCTTTGAAATTTAAGTGATCCTTCATAAACCTTAGCTCGCCCTAGCATTGCAGCGTAGTTCGCGGGTCGAAGACCATCATGCATACATGACCATGCCGTAGATATGTAGGGACCTAGGCCTAACATTTGTTGAAAAATCTGAATGTTTGCGGCCAGTAATCTTTACAGCAATAGCAAACTATTAAGGCAAAATTCTCAAGTTTAATTTCCAATCAATTGGTATAGTTTACTGGGAATTATAATGATTTTTACAGCAATAACAAGGGACATTCGCATTAGCGATCTCCATGTAAAACACCGCTGTGCCAATCGATTGTTTATATCCAACACCCAAGTTACATCACATGACGCCCATCGCCGAATCCCTGTATTATTACTTGATTAATAATAAAAATAACTTTTTTTGTTGTAAATAGTACAATTTATTTGTTTCAGCGTGATCTTGTATTTGATTATAATAATAATAATAATATAATAATTATAACTTAATATGTTATAAATATTTCAATGTATTTTTGAATATAATCATTTTAATAATATTTTTTCAGCTTGATCTTGTCTGTGAGAGGTCGATGTATGTAACCTATGGAACATCCATATTCTTTTTGGGTGTTCTTGTTGGGGTCTTCACCATGGGGGTGCTAGCAGATAAGTTTGGGAGGCAGAAGGTGATGTCATTTGGCATAATTCTCTTTGTCATTGTCTCTGCATCTGTATGTGCCATTCATGATGTCTGGCAACTTTTTCTTTTACGGTATGTTATTTCCATTTTGTTCCCCTTGTGTGCAAATCAAAAAACATTTGTCCACACTTTCAAATTGAATGTGAAAAATTTGTGTGGTATGCTTATACTGTATGTGGGCATGTTCACATCATATTACACCCAAATATGGCCATATCACATTGTTTCGTGGGAATATATTTGATGTTAAACTGCTTATTGAAATCTTTACTGTAAGAAAAAGTGTAAACACATGCTATTCCTGAGTAATTTTGTATTTATTTAACTTAATATGTAAAACTTAAAGATGTATTAAATTAATAAACAATCAGAATCTATAGAGAAAGATATAACATTTATGGAGAATTGTTTTTCTATTTATATGCTTTTATATGGATACATTTAATTAATTATTACACTTTTTTTTTTCTAAATATAAGGATTTGTAATTTTCTTTTCAGGTTTTTGTGTGGTTATTTAGGAGGGGGAACTGGTGTGGTATCTTATGTTCTACTTACTGAGGTCATTGGTCCAGATTGTCGTGAAGCTATTGGTTTCATTTTTAATTCGGCATTTTCTGTCGGATTTGCTGTAAGTATTTCACTATTATTTATTAATATTATTTATAATAATACCACATAGTACATACAACATAAAACACACAAAAAGATAATAGTAATACTATTATTGATGTTACTATTATTATTAGTACTTATAGATACAATTTCTAATCCATATACAAAAACCGAGTGTGAATATTCAAACAGGTACCATTAGTGTTACTGTTATAATTATAGTTCTTAATGCTATTGTTGTTTAGTATATTTTAAATTCATATTAATTCTCTTGAGAACACTGCTACTAACTTATTGTCACATGTATATTCCTACCTGTATATGAAATAATAGTATGGATTCATTTGTATAAAGGTCATGTGCAGTATGCTCAAAATCAGTGTAACTTAATTGCATGTTAGACTGATTTACTATTATAAAATATGAATAATTAAAAGTTATCATGTTATTAAACATTTCATTAATATAAAAAAGAATGCATCATGACTATATGATGCATTATAGAACAACGGCCATCTAAAAAAGCCCTACTTCTGATATTTACAAAAATTTCAGACAAGGAACTAATTGTATATCCTGTTTTGAATAATGATAACATATCAAACATAAAGCTCTGTCCAGATTTTCAAATTTTCTTTCACAAAAAACTGTTGTATGCCCATATATAGTCATGATGTGCCTATATATGGTCATGATGTGATGTTATCATGACCGTATTTAGGCATGTCACATGTTTTTGTCAAATAATAGTTTTTGGTTAAAACTTGTTGAACATTGTATTGACTATTTCTCCTTCATGTAACGGTTCAATGATAAATAAAGTTTTAATTTATTTCTAGGTTTATGCATTGTTTGCATACTTAATCTACAACTGGCGTTTATTAACAGTAGTCTCAATGGCACCTGTACTAATATGTCTTAGCAATATTTGGTAAGTTGAACTTTGTTTAAAATGATTAAACAAGGATGCGACCAGGTCCCCTTTTATGATGCAGATTGCCGCTTTTGTTTTCCTTCTATCTGTGTTGGATAATTGATAATAAAGTAGTAATAACACGCAAATATTATGGATTTGAGGGAAATGAGTTATTTTCCGTGAGACTCTCACTTGAGTGCGGAAGGCCATCCCGATTTTAGAGAGACACCCACGATTTCTGAGAAACTTGGGACCCCTGCAATTAAAATAAATAAAGTTTATTTTGATACTGGATGAGTAAGAAATATATTACTGATTATGAATTAATATTTGTTTTCTTAAATTTTAGCCTCATCCCAGAATCTCCACGATGGCTTGCTTCAAATGGTCAACTCTCGCAGGCAGAGAGTATCCTATATCGTATTGGAAAGACGAATGGGAAAAAAATTGAGAAATCATCTATTTCTTTAAAACTTGTTAGTGAAACAAAAAAGACACAGAATTCTGTCTTTGACCTTGTACGTACGAAGGTCATGCGCAAGAGAATTTTAATTCAATGGATCAATTGGTATGAATATGTAATCTTAATTGATTTTACTTTTTTTCTCATTGAACAACAAGAAAAGTGCCACTTAGGGGACGAGATTATGCTCTGTAAACTTAGCAAATATTTGAGGCTTAAGCTCTGTCCACACTATCAAAATGTATGTGACAAATTTGTGTGATGTGCCCATATATGTCATATCTTTGTCACATAGAGTTTACTTGTGTGGACAGATCTTTAGGTAGTAAAGGACATATTTGTGAGAAAAAATTCCTGGTTTTGACAGGACTTTTGTTGTCATTTATTTATTTTTTATTTTATTTAACTTTATTTACCGAGGGTGACCCAAAACAGCGGTATGCTGATGATCATGGCGCCCTCACGTTTAAACATGCAACAATCACAAAAGCAATACAGAGAGTATTATTATACAATTTAAAATATATGTATTATCAATCAATAATTTATGTACAAAGAAAAAACAAAGCATGATAACTCAATAAAAAATAAGATTAAAATGGAATATCAAATTTGTCAAAATTTAGTTTAAAGCATTAAATAGTCATTTAGAAAAATAAAAATATACAAATAATAAAAAATCAATGCAAATTTGATTGTCAGAACAATTATGAAAAAATAGTTTTATATTAAAAAGATAAAAATAAAAATGTATATTATATAGACATTAAAAAAAATATGAGATTAATTTTATTTATCAAAAATATAATTTAGTTGTCATATTATTCAATCTATATTAGGACCTCTTTACAAATAGATAAAAATTTAAAAAAAATTAAAAATGAAGAATAATTAAAAACAAGATAATAATTTATTGCATTAAAAAGACTAGAAAAATAGGTGGGATTAATTATAATCAATCAAAAATCTACAAAATTTTAATTATCAATCAAAAATTAGTAATTTTAATTTATTGCATTATGTAATCCACTTGTAATTTATGACACAGGTTTACATGCAGCATGGTGTATTATGGGATGTCCCTATCGTCAGCCACCCTTGGCGGCAACCCTTACGTCAGCTTTGCTGTTTCTGGCCTCATTGAAATTCCAGCAAATTATTTCGCCTACGTGTTGATGCGAAGGTTGGTTGTTATTTTAATTAATTGGTGGTGCTTGTTGCTGCCTGTATAATGTTAGCTCAAAATCATTATTTCATTATTTTGTGTATACATAATAGGAGTAATTCAATTTTGTATACATTTTGCCTTGCAGAATACTGCACACCTAAAATAATTTAATGAATAGTAAATGATGAAGATAATAAAAATTCATTCATTTATTCTCTTTATTCCAAAAACTAGTTAATAGCAGCCTATACAACAATAATATAAAGGAGATTATATTTTACAAAATATCTACTTAGTACTATATACTGTATTTTTATATTTGATATTTTGAATGTTATTCTTATACCCTTGTCGGAGGAAAACACTGTTGACAGCATAATATTAAGTTTGCTTTTTGGTTATCCTGTCACTGACAAGGGTATTGTCTTGTTCTTTTGTCCTTTTGTATTTTCAAGTTTTGGCAAAATAAATGAAACGAAAATGAAATGAAATATATGCTCACAAGCACAAGTTTCAAAGTTTATAACAAATTTATGTATGTAGTAGAGACATCCATTTTACTTTAATACATGTAAACTGCTATCCTTGAGAACGTTATTGTTAATGCACTTCACTTAATGACTTTGACAAAGATATTGAAATAGGTGTTGGCAAAGGCAAGCTTATTTAATATTTACCTTTTACACTATATAAAGGTGTGATTTATTGATGTATATTTCAAGATTATAGCATTGATGGTGTATTTATTTATGTTTTCTTGAGGTGGGGGCGTAAGCCATGCATGTTGCTTTCCTATTTTCTGGGTGGATTTGGATGCGTTGGCCTGTTAATAATTCAGCCTGATGGTAAGAGACACCTTTAACACCTTAAACCTTGCACCTTGACACCTTGCATTTATAAACATCTATCAATCTTCACAAAAAGTCTTAAAGTCATATTTTTGTGAACAATGTTCTTCCTTTGACTGTGAAAAATAGCATGTAATGTGCGCACAAAAAGTTGTCGTTTGGTGGGTTAGGTGCTCGCCTTTAAATATCAGGGTACTAGGCTCAAATCCTGCAAATTCTAAGATTTAGTTTTATGACTAAAAACAACCAGTGGCGTGTTTAGGGGAGGGTGCAGGGCGCACCCCCCAAAAACAAATTACTTGTGCCCCCCCAAAAACCACAGTCAAGTAGTTGAAAATCACCATATTTTGTTAATTAGCAACCCCTCAACTGATCATCGAACACCCCCCCCCCACTTCATCTTCACACCCCCTAAAATCTATTGAGGCTTAACCTCTATGTGATTTTTAGCCTTTCAGAAAATATTTCATTAGACTTTCTTGAAGTTGAGCATTGTCAAGCATGGAAAGCCATTACTTGTTTGATTACATGTCATACAAAATCTGATCACACAGTTTTGAGTCTGACAGACAAAAATCTGATAGTGTGTCTGCCCAGTGTATCTAAAGCCCTGTCCAGTCTATCAAATTTTATTTGACAAAAACATGTGATATGCCTATATGGTCATGATGACATCACATCATCATGGCAATATATTTGATTTGAATTGATTTATTTTGCATTCTGACTGTATATGGGCATACATCATGACTATATATGGACATATTTTATTACTAGAGTAGTAGTAAAATTTGGTAGTGTAGGACAGAGCCTAAGAGCTTTTTCTTCTGGGTGGAGCATGTAATCAAAGACATACAGTCCAAGGCAGGGGTGGGGGGAGGGTGGAAAAGAGAGCACCTTTTTGGACAGTTAAAAAAAACAGAAAAAAAAAAAAAAAGAAAGAAGAAGAAATTATTGATCTTTTAAAATGCCTCAAAGGTTATTTCTTGTTGTCTAGAAAACAAAATTTCTCCTCACCCCCCTTAAGGACATCTCTGAATCTGCCTCTGCAAGGGACGGTACCTATGGCCTGAGGAGAATGGTCAAGGTGTTCCCTTATCTGTGGTGGGTCCAGGGGCCCATGCGTCGTGGAAGCTCAAAATTCCTTTGGCCATTTTAATCTCTTAAATGAGTATGTACTTGGTAGAGATTCTTTGGATGCTGCCGTGGAGTGGATCCACCAGTGTACTGTAAATTCTGTGGTATGCAAAATTAAATGATATATATTCTGTCTTTGTTTTTTTATACACAATATTTATTTATTATTTAGTTATTCTTTCTTTTAATACATTACTGATTTCCAAAGTGGTTCAGTTCTTAACTGAATATATCTTTATTTACTTCCTTTTTTTTTTTTTTTTTTTTGTAGATGACAATAAAAAGGTGGCACTGACAAGGACAGTGTTTGCAATGATTGGTAAATTTGGAATATCAAGTGCATTTACTGCTATATATGTTTATTCCGTTGAGCTGATACCAACGGTTGTACGGTAAGAGCTCAAACCATGTTGTCGTGCTATAGCCTTTCAATTCTAAAGTTTTTGGTTCAAATTAAGCAAAATTCATTTTTTAACAACTGCACTTCCTAAGCCGACGTTCTACAAACTATGGTCTGCGGCCCAAATTTGGGCCCGTAAAAACATTTTTGGAAGGCCGCGAAGCCGCCTCGAAATTGAAAAAAAAAATAACAAAGACGTCCCTGGCGCGGCTGGGCTTCTGGGCCGCGGTTTGGTGCCTGTAATCGTATTAGGACGCTGTCCTAAACCACATATTTACTGGCCCCACATATTAAATATCATGTTTTGATTTGTCAGTTTTTAAGTTAGATTTACACTTTCTGTTGGATGTGAACAAAAATTTAAAAATTTGAAGGAAATAATGTTCATAAGGTGAAAATTATAAAATATGTTATTATTTTACTATTATTATGATCATTCTTTTTTCTGATTTCTAAAGATAAACAAAGTATGACATGCCTAAATATGGTCTTGATGACATCACAATCACAGCGCATATAGAGACTTTTTGTATTTTGCGCTATATACAGTTGAACTTGCCTAAGTCAAATCCAAAATGCCATTGAAATATTGTTCGACTTTTTAGATTTAGATAAAATTTGACTTACAGATTGTTAATTAATAAAAAGACACAACAATTTGCCATGTAAAATCGACTTAGAAAATTATTTTACGCAAGGTCGACTTAGGCAAGCTTAACTGTAAATTAAAACCATTAACCATTAACATCATGACCATATATAGGCACATCATGACTATATATGGGCATACATCAGTTTTTTGTCAAATCAAATTTTGTAGCCTGTCCAGACTATCAAATTTTGTTTGAAAACATGTGACATGCCTAAATATGGTCATGACACCATGACCATATAATAGGCACATCATGACAAATGGGCATACATCAGTTTTTTGTCAAAGAAAATTTGGTAGTCTGAACAGAGCTTTATGTGTTTGCAGGAATAGTGGTATGGGCACCTGTTCCATGGTTGCCAGGATTGGTGGCATAATTGCTCCAGAACTTGATACAATGGTAAGTGATAGCAGTATAATCAATATAAAAGGCACATATCACAGTGGCATTTTGAAAAGGGTGGTGTTAATGGAAATATTGTCCAATGAGCTTTTTGGCACAAAACAAGGGACAGAGAATATGGCTATGATTACACTATAAATTGATTTTAACATCTAGGAGCTTACTTAGCTATTTTTTTCTCCTTAGTTTTTTATTACTTTTTCACATTTAAACAAATAGGAGGGGGTGCTCAGGTACCGTAAAACTAATAATAATAATAATAATAATAATATGTCGGTCTCCAGAAGCGCTTGATGCCTAAAGCTGGTTTTCCGCTAGGCGAATTTATTTGTGCGAATCGAAAATTTTAGCCTATACGCATGCGCAGTTTAATTTTCATCACACAAGATTCTGAAATTTGCAGGCATATAGGTACAAATTTCCGATTCGCATGATTAAATTCGTCTAGAGGAAAACCGGTTTAAAGCCTCTAAGCGCTTCACATAATCACCCGGCCATTGGATCAAACACGTATGGAACACACACTCAGCTCCCTGGGGAGAATTCCATAATATTGCATCTAGTAATCAGTGCAGTTTTGTTCAAACTTACCAGGTACCCACTTGTACTCTTAGGAGAGAGGCAAACGTAGGTAAGTACAGAATCTTGCCTGACACAAGAAATGTGACGAGCATCTGAAACTCCAGATCACACGATCAGAAGTCCAACGCTTTGCACGTTGCGCCACATGCCCCCTGTACCTCCATACCCCTACACACCAGTGCATACTAAACACCCCCGCATTGCCATTATTAATATGCCTTTATTATAATTTATTATAAACATGTAGTGGTAAAAATAATAACTATGAAATAAGTAATTTTACAGTTTTGTATTATGTTACAATTTCTTGAATTCAAAATTGTCCATCTTTCCTTCCTCTCCTCACGCTTTCCAGGGAAATGCGGCAATGTATGTGATGTATGGTGCCGCATGCTTTCTTACTGGATTTCTTGACTTCTTTCTTCCTGAAACATTGAACAAATCACTACCAGAACACATAGCAGAGATTGAAGGGATCGCATACAAGTTGGTGGCTCAGGATTCAGGGGAGGAGGATGCTCAGGTATTTAGCGATGCAAACAGTGCTGATTTAGACTGGGATATTGGGACTGGGATGCTTGAAAGGCAAACTGACATAGACGGTCTACTGGGAGAAAATACTATTCTCAGTTTTCGGTATGGTAAAAGTAATGATAATGAAAGAACGTGGGAAGTACCAGTTGGAGGTAAAGAAAATGGCATTGAAATGACTTCTCTTAAAGTATATGAATATGTTGATGATGAGGTAGAAATTCTATTTGATCGAAGCAACACACTCTAATTTATGAAGACAAGGTTAATGACGATACATTCCATGTATTGTAAGCTTTTAATGAACTATGTGGTGTGTGATTCTTGTAAATTCAATTTCAAATGTGGAAAGATATTTTTTATATAGAATTTTTAATGTTAATGAAGTAATTTTATTTATACTATCATTATAAATAATTGTGGTTAGATAATTAATGTAATGTTTATATGCCATGAGACCTACCACACTTGAGTAGAAACAGCAGTTTTGCTTAGCTGTTTTACACTGTCTTTCACTATACAGCAGGTGTGTGATTCTTGTAAATTCTATTTCAAATGTGGACACATATTTTTATATTGAATTTGTAATGTTAATGAAGTAATGTTATTATTTATACAGTCATTATAATTAATTATGGTTAGATAAGTAATGTAATGTTTATATGCCATGAGGCCTACCACACTTAAGTAGAAACAGCAGTTTTGCTTAGCTCTTTTACACTGTCTTTCACTATACAGCAGGTTAAATGCTGAGCTAATTTTATAGCTCACCGGGTGAGTCAAATGGTCGAGACCTGTAGTCATAATATCCAAGCGGCACTCTTGCCTTTGTTTCTGGGTGAAACAAGTCCTCTCGAATAAGGACTATAAACCGTAGACACAGTGTACATAATTAATAATTAGCTCATGTGCACTTTAAAGAACCCAGTATCTTCTGAGACGATTACGGGGTGTACTGGCCCATACAGCCCCTACTGTGGACAGACAAGTAGCTGGTACCAGTTTACCGGGTAGCTCAGACATGAAGTGACCCTACACCGTGTTTCCACAGCACTTACAATTTCTCCGATAATATCTCCAATAAATTCCCTCCAAATATTTTATCGCATTATGCAATATTATGGACAACAATGCAATGTTTTTTAACACCAAAACATCTGTTTTATTGACCTAGAAGGTGACCATTTTTTTGAGCGAGATGGATAGGCCTAGGCCAAGAACAAAATCGTATGGTACTATTTCACTCTGGAAATGTACTGTCACAGTGATGTTTCATTGTACTATAGGGATTGAAAAGAAGATGAAAAAGAATGCCAGATTTGTTTAATGTGCTTTACAGTACAATAGGGAGGGATAGACTTAGGTCCAGCCAGGCATCGTCGATGTCGAGCGCAGCCTTTTTAGGCTTTTTATATATATAGTAACTACAAAAAATGTAATCATTTTTTATTATGAAGTATTTGATACTCAGCAGGGCCCTAGCCCTACCATCTACTAGTTGCCTTAGAAACTAACTACCCAAAAGAATTCTTTGCATTGCCATGATTTGAAATTGGTCAACCTAATTTATTTTCTCATTCAGAGCTTTTTCCGATAAATTATATGATTCTCATATGAAAGTTTATCGGAAAATTTGTTGCCCCATTTCCACAGCGAAAAAAAACAAAAATGGCCTTAGGGGAGAAGAAAGTTACTGTACAACCTAGTTTTTGTAGCTTAAGTATTATTTGCTTTGGAAATTGTGCATGTCATAGATTTATCTTCTGGGCAAAAGCAATGTATCAACAGATACCTTTTTACAGCTACAGTACTCAATTCCATACCAAACTACTGTAAATGGTAAGCAGCTCATTCATTGCAACTTGGCTTCAAACTGTTTTAAAATATAGTACTGCAATATTTCCGCTTTGTAAAAAAAGTTCAGTCTGCCAATGGTTCAGAACATTGCACATTATAAAAAAGACAAGGTACATCATATATAGGGTAGAACAATGTTGATCATGATAAGGGTAGACACTTTATAAAAACAAAAGAAAACAACAAACAAATAAACACATCAAAAAAAATATGCAAAAAGTAAATAAAATATTCCTTATTTGCTGAATAGAGAAGGGGACAAAAAAATAAATACAACCCAACTGACTCAGACATCAAAAATATTTCTAATGCCCCAACAAAATGCTTGGGCAACCAACACAATTCCTTAACTTTGATAAATCTTTGATTACAATGACAGTCTACTTAAACTTGAGTGGGTGCCGGGATTTAGAAGCGAAGTATAGAGATAGTAATAGGTGGACAAATTACAGGGGGACTTAGTTGAGTGGGGAAGAATTAGTTAAACAGCATTGCAAGGCAAGAATAATGGTGCCTTAGTTTATATTATATGGTACTTGTATATATATATTACATTATTTCACCTTAAATATGTTTTTTATATAGCCTAGTAGTTAAAGTAATATATTTTTACAGTCAATATATCCATTACACTTATTCAGTTTGGGCTACACAGCATGACTATCTAAGTGCATAAAATGAGTTGTAATATTTTATTAAAAAGGGACAAGTGGGTAAGGGAAGGGAAGAACATGTATTGAATTGAATTTATTTAGCAATCAGAGTAAAATACAAAAACAATGAATATGATACAAGGAAAAAAAAACAAATACTATTGAAAACTCTGAAAGTAAGGAATAGCCCATAAAGGTTTCAAAGAAACGTATTTCCATTGGGATCCTGCAAACGAAACATTCAATTGCCAAAATGAATAACAATATGAAAATGGTATCCACAATTAAAAAGAATAAACTTAGCTAAAATTTAAAAATGATTATTTACAATTTTAAAGTTTAAGACAATATTAAAATATCAACAATTTGAAAAAAAATAAAAATCAATATAACCGATTGAAACTCATTTAAAATAGACTTTACGCTAATTAAAATTCATCTGAAAGAAATTCACTTTGATAAAAATGAAGACCACAGAGGAACAGGTGAGGCAACATGAGAAAAAAATTGAATTTCTATACATTGTAAGGAAATAAACTACATGAACAGTGTTAGGATTTCAAATCTCATGGGAACTTAGATGAGTAAGGTAGGAATTAGATCGGCCAATGAAGAAAAAAAAACCGTCAATTGTTTTTATTTTAATGTAATTTTATATTAATATGTTTTGTCAGGTGCTGCTCTTAAGAACCTTGAACTCCCATTGAGAGTAATATACTGTCCAAGATAATCAACATTTGCATTAAGAATGCCATTTCTATAGTTTTTTCATAGGCACTTAAATTTAAATCAAGTTAACTTGCTTTGACCAGTTTCATTATAAGTTCATAACAATTCAATTTCTTTTTACAATAAATTTGAAATGTTTTTTTGTTCAATTGAAATTGAATTCTAAGAGATATTTTTTCAGATTTTGCCAGAATATATCAGTGGTGGACCATAAGGTAGTTAAAAGGGTATGCAGGGTGTTTGATAAAAAACCAGTTGAGGCATGCCTTCTCAAAACCAGTATCAATGCACAAAAAATTACACTCTTGATTAAGCGCCGCACCAATCATGATTTTTTTTTTCACTAGTCGCCGCTCTTGAATATGCGCCGCAACGGTGATTTTACTGACATGGGGGACCCATGACTCGTCCTTACGCCATTGTAAAGTTTACAATACTGCCAAATTCTTTTTCTAATTACTCAGTTCAACATATAGCGACAATATGGCATGCCTCAAATGTGAATTTGATAATTTTGCTAATGTTCCATATCAACAGCGTTAACGTACTCCAACATATGTGTTTGTGGGAAAACACTTTTGTTGGACAAGTGTGTATCCCTTGTTCTGTTCTGAATGGTCAGTTGTTAAGTCAGATCAGGGGTGAGCATAAAAATGGGTCAGAGGGCCAACGTCAATTTTTGATTTAACACCAAGGTTCACACCCAAACTTTAATGTTTCCGGTGCGCTTCCAAATACCTTCATAGACTATTTTTTAAAGGGTTCTTGCTCAGCATGTCTTACAAATAATTGGTTGGATGGTTGGCAGGCCGCACCCATTGGGTTTTTAATTCATTTTCGTGGGCCACAAAAAAAATTACTGACCGCATTTGCTCACCTGTGAGTTAGATTGACATTTTGGAAAGGTCTGTTATTTTAAGTATAGCTTATATTATCAAAAATGTATATTCATAAAGAATGTTATGTTCATGTATATTCATTTTATTAAGACATGGTCTGAATAGAATTATTTACTCAAAATACATATATATATATATATATATATAAATCAAGATAGCCGTTAACACTGTTAAATTATATATAATAATTTATTTTATATAATTATAAATATATATATATAAGGGTCCCCCCTTTACATCTGCCCCTGTGTTATGTTTATGTATTTTTAAGATATAACCTGAACAAAATTATTTATTCAAGGCATACATATTAATCCAGAATGTCATGTTCATGTATATTGACCTGAATAAAATTATTTATTCAAGGTATATATATAGAATTGTATTATAATACTTATATATATAAACAAAGAATCTATTGTGGTGTAAATGATGTACTAATTTAGAATCTTTTTATAGTACTGCTAATTTGTATATCAGTTGCGTAATGTCACAAATATTGTATTTTTTTATGTACTGTATGTTTTTCAATGGTTATGGGAATAAAGTGCACTTCGTCCACTGTCAGTATTTGTGGTTTTTAATGCTTAAATTCTGTCATGTAGAACTGCAATATACATTTTTCAGAAGATCCAGATTTTTTTAAATGAGGGGCACAGATTTCATGTAGGCCTACATATAACATAGTTATACAGATTAAATATTAAATAATGCTATGATTCGTGTCCAGTATGCTGTTATGATATATCGTCTCCCCATCTAGCAGTGGCAAGATGGGGAGACGTTTTTAAGACCTAGAAGGATTAATGAGGGCTTGAATGAAAATATAATGAATGAATTTTATATTATTGCAAGTAATGATAAATGTAACTACATTATGTATTCATTCACTAAATGAAGACATTAAGTGGTCTAATCCATCTCTCTCATTCTGTATCAATTGATGACAAAATCCAGTCAATTCCCAAAGAATTGTTATAGAGTTTGAAACTTTATAATACTTCATATAAAATTTCAGTATCTCATATTGTTCAAGGTATAGCTTAGGTTTAGTTTTATAGGGATACATTAATCGATATATTCATACAATATTACAATAACAAACTCAAAGAGCTCAAACACCAAACACACAGCTCAATCACCAAGTGCTTGACCTGCTATACAGTCCTACTACTGTAAAACCTCAAATAGAAGCCCAGGGCTTATTTTTATTGCAAACTTTGGATGGGTTTCTTTTGGAGATGGGCTTCTTTTTGAGGCTCCTTTTGCAAAGTAAAGAGTGGGGGGGGGGGGCTTCTTTTCAAAATTAATGCTGTACATTTTGTGAATTTATCCTATAAAACAATAAATAAGGCCACTGTAACATCAATCTGTATCTTAAAGTGGATTTAACTGGCATTAAATCATCTAAACTAGAAATTGCAAGTGAAGTGCTGCGAAGTACAACTGCATATAACAAAAATTATTTATGCGAGTCAAGTGAAAATAATGAATAATAAAAATATAACAAATAATGAGACACGACCCATTTCTATATTAGAACACTTCTCATTGGGTAACAAAGTCGTAATTTTTCATTTTTGTCAAAAAGTGTCTATAGTGGTGAATTATGGTTTAGGTTTTTTTTAATAAAGTTTCTATGTATGTGGAAAATGTAGTTGATTACCAAAGGTTACAATTTTTATTTTGAAGACTGCATGGACTAGGAAGTGTACATTTTTTATGGGGCAAGTTTCCAAGGGCTGGTTTTCTAGCTATGGGCGAGTTGACTGCCAAAGAGTGTTGCCAAAGTGCGAGCCAGCGTGTTATTTGATCACAAGTGCGAGACATCGCAAGTGTGAGCCAGCGAGCCATGACGTCACGACAATAGATACGAGACGTTTACTCGAGTTGTGCGAGGTATCGGTGGAGATTTGTGGAGTACAATTCAAAAAACAACTATAGGTCTAATAATGAATTATTGCGATGTTAAATAGACAATGTTAGCTCTCAAGGAGCGACGTTTTTCATTGGGACCTTCGTCCCTTCAAGGCTAGGCCTATAATACCATCCTAGCTAGTCTAGGCCCGAGAGTAGGATAAGGCTAGCGCGACATGCGGACGTTGGTACGTGTTGGTTAGTCTACAAACGTCGCCTAAAGTAATTGATTTTACCCGGCAGAACGAAAGAAGGAAATTCCGCATTTCAGTCGTCTTAGGCCCTTGTTTTTTGACAAACAATGACCTTTCAGAGGTTAAGTTGCTGTCAAGAAAATGAATTGGCTGCTTCGCAGCAACTACTGTATAAAACAAGCTTGTTTTTAATTTATTTTGTTTTTTGAAATTCATGTACAGTGTATCATGGAGTGCCCATGGGCTTTTTTTCCGAGGCTAATTTTGCAAACTAAAGAGGGGGCTTTAATTCGAGATGGGCTTCATTGGTTTTTCGGTATTATTATTATTATTGAATGTTTATCTTTTGAAATTAAGTGAGAATGCAATGTAATTCACAACCAAAATGAAAGCGAGTCCTAAAAAACACAGCGACAAAAGACACATCTATGACTATTATGATTTAATTTATTATCATATCGTAAATGGAGAATGATAAATTAATAAATCAACAACTACATTAATGTATGAATAAATCGGACTAAATACTGCATTACATTTATAAAAGCAAGGAAAGTTCAATTGCTTCTTTTTACGCCGTCTTTTCCAGAATATCCCATATACAAGATAATGTCTGTGTGAGGTATATGAACAGTTTGTTAATGCCCCTTTAACAGTCTTTCTCAAAACCATAATTGAGCACTAAAGTGGGGGTTTAAGGATTTCTTGGTAATCCTTTATATCAAATCTTTTCAAGATCACAATTAGAATTTCTGTTTCTCCTGAATCAAATCCCTGGGCCTTTATTGGAATGCAGTATCACACAAAATACTAAGTAATTACGTATTCAAATTTATATTCAAAAGGAAATTACACCACTGATAGAACACTTCAATTTGTATAAGACAATACTCAAATATCTTAGATAAGTTATGATAAAATGAGACTCCAAATGACAAGTTAATTAGTATCCAACGACACTAATTACCTACCACCAATTAAGTCGTTTTCTGGTCTTCAAAGACTATATTAGTCAGAAATATTGGTTCAAATGCACCACCAACCTACAGGCTCGAAACGTGTTAGATATTCACTCTCAAAATATGATCGCGAAAATCAAAAGTAGATAAACCCAACGGGATTACTCAGAATCGTCGACTTCAATGATTTCTTCGCTGACAAAAAATTCAACAGTCTCTTGAGCAAGCTCATCCCAACCACTATCATACGAATCTGTCTCCATACCTGTGGTGAAAATAACAAATTAATTCATATTATTTCAGACTACTTACAAACTGAAACACAAGGCCCAATAAGTTAAGACTCAATTTGAGCCTAAAGGTCTGTCCACACAATCAATGTTTTATGTGAGAAATACATTGTCATCGCTATGTATGCAAATGACAGATTATATAACTTAATGGTCAGAAAATAAAAATTTCTTTTAATGAGGCTTAAGAAGTTTACTATGCTCTGTCAACACTATTAAATTTTAAATGACAAATTTGTGTGATAATGATGATGTCATAAATACACCCAAACATGGGCACATCACTTTTATTTTTCACATAAAATTTGATAGTGTGGACATGATACAAGGTCAACAGATGGAGTGCCAGTGAAAGCTCATTCTCAATACCTAACCTCAATCAGTTTGCTGCCTATTTATTATCTGGTATTCATTTTTCAGACTAATAACATAATATGTATACAACACTACTTTTATCATGTACTTTACCTCTTCTCAGTTCTAACCGCTCTTGCTTTTCTGCAGCAAGCTGTTCCTCTTTTTGCCTCTTGAAACTCTCAAATTCTTCCATTAACGCTCGACGTCTCTCAATGATTTCCTAAACAAAAAGAATTAGTATAACTTTTACAAACTGCAATGTGTTATATTATTTTGGAACTAATATCTGACAATTCACTTTAAAAAATGGTAATCCTGTAATTGTTAATTTGAATGGCAATTTCCATGATCATGATGAAAAGAATAATGATGTAAATACAAAAATTAACATTTCTCTTTTGAAAACACATTAAATGGATTTGAGTGACAACACACGTTTTATTAAATTTGCAACTAAACACAGCAGAGTGATTCCACCAATGTTTTGGGAGGCAACTTTATGCTGACAGCAATTACTTACCTTGGATGCCTTTGATTGGCTCATTCTATCCTTCAATTCATACCGTTTACTGTACGTTTTCATATTTTTCTTCAAATCCTGAAATAATGACAATCATTTTCAAAAATGAAAAAAATTTGCTCATGTTGTATGATTGCTAGTTCTCAATGACAAGGCACCGAAACCCAGAAATACCGGGTTGGTGTCTGGCGGGGAACAGTTTTAGCAACAGTAGTCGAAGTGTAATATAAGCTAGTTAAGTGGCTGTGTGTATGACACTAAACTCCATCTGGTCGCTAAACTAACATGCGAGTAAAGTATCAGCACAGTATGACACCAGTGGGAGATGTATGATATAATTTCATTTTTTGGGGGAGGGGGTGAGTGAGATAAGGATAACTTTGGCACGTAGCACCATCCGACGGCCGTATGTGCTCGATGCCCTCCCGAATTATTATTTTTTTTTAAGTAGGGACCTCTGAGTCTGAGAGTGTCATTTATGGCTATCTGTTGGCTTGGCGTAGACCTTTTTTTCTTTTTTTTTTTTTTTGGCTGCCGATGGGGGGACTTGACCTGCCTGACACACTGTGCTGATGCAGGATAATGTGATTCCATGGACGAGGCACACGCTACAGATTGCTTTCAATGACGTTCTGCTCAAACTGCCACTGACAATCAGTAGACAGTGTCATGTCATCAAGGACTTACAGAGTGGAGATAATTTCAGTGTCTAAAACTTTAGTGGCTGCTAAGTTGAGGGTGTTACAGTCACTCACCAGCAAGACATTCAATAGCCGAACAAAGGGTAAATAAGTTCCTCTGAGTCAATATCAACCATATTTAATTTACGTAATAGTTATGGTAAGCCATGCTGTTTGTTTATTTTTTAAAATCTAATTTTATTTTGTGATGCGCATAAAGCCATTTAAATGAAAATATTACAAACAGAACTAAACAGATTGTATGCAAATATATTACCTTGATTTGCTCCTCAGTGAGAATAGAAGGTGGGCGTGGCCGCCATAGTAATTGACAGAAGCGATCTGTAGTGCACTTTTGAAGTACTTTGCCTTGGAACGACCACATCCAGTAAGCATTGTCAACCTAAAAATAACACATTAGACATTTTAAATTGCAATGTGAGCAATCATCCAAGTTGCATGTTTAATGAGTTAAAAATCACGACCAAAAATAAAATTTAATATCTGAATTACTTAATTTGTATATTTTAAAATTCATTTTAAAAAAAATATAGAATTCTACCTTGTGGCTCCACCAACTAACTCCTGTTGCTATGTAGCGTCCTGTCGGATCCCACTCTACGTCAGTTGCCATGAAATGTTCCGCACTATTCATAATTGTCATGTCATTGGCATCTAGGAACTCCAATGCACCATTCATCCTGTAGCAAAGAGATTCACATTTATTGTAATGTTTGGTATGGTATAGTTTTCTTTGGTCTGAAACAAATTTATACCCCAAAAAGTTGTGGCCAACCAGGGATTAAGCTGTCCTACTGGGACTTACTTACCTCTCCCTGCTGGCACCTCCATTGGCTAAGAGGTTGCATATGGTGTGTAACTGTTTATGTGTCCAATAATTAACAACTAAGATTGATGCAAATATATGATTACTACAGTATAAATGACCAAAATCTGCCTTGTAACTGCATAATACTTACGACCTCAATCCTGCGAGAACTATAAACTGTCCATTTGGAGCCCAAAACAACGCATTAGCTTGCTTCTTTTCTAGTGTTGCTAAATATTTAAAAAATAATAATATACAGTAAAATATAGATATTCTTGAAAATATGCTTAACTCTAACATTTCAATTGTAATTTATACTTTATTGCTTATCTCTATTCTATATAAATTCTCATTCAGTCTATTATGTTCATTGTAGAGTACATAATTGTGAATTTTATCAACTTTATATATATATATATATATATATATATATATATATTATTCATGAAGATCTGATATGTTGTTGTATTGTTTTAATGTTAAGAAAATAGAACAGTAAATTTCAACTCACTAATCAACTCAATTTTACTGTGCGGTTTGACATTGTAGAAGCTAGCACTTATTCTTGGTGACTCGCCGTGGAGTACAGCAAAACGAGATCCAACAGGCTCCCATGCGAAGGCACCAATCTGGTCTTTTATCTCAACAACATCAACTGGAATTTGTTTCTCTCGTATTCGAAAGATTTCAAAGCTGTAGTATTGACCTTTTTTGCTTTTGGTCAGTCTGTCTACCTTAACGCCAAGGTAGTCGCCTGCCTTCTGCCAGTGCAACTTACACTCGGCTACGCTGAACAGATTCTTTACACGCAGCTCCTTACGTGATGGAATCTCTAGAAGTGTGACACGTGCAGGACTCTCCCCTTGCTCAGGAACCCAATACGAAATTATGTTATCTGCCGGTGACCAACAGAAGTCCCTAAAATGAAGAATTTAGTAATATTTCATTATTTTCATTATGGCTACTTTTACTAGTATTAGTATTTGAGGCATATTTTGAGAAAAAAATTAAGCACAGGCTAACCAAAGGCCTAGACTAACCTAACCTTAATATAACATTGGCAGGGAACACAAATGTGCCTTGGGCCTAACCATGCTTAGGAGATACCAAAGATGTTGAGTTATAAAGCAATTACAGTAAAATTTATTTCGGACAAATGACCCTTAGGATGACCTTTTACATTCAATAATTTAATTCACACACTGCAGCCCTACATATACATATATACATTTATATACACATACACACACATATATATATATATATATAATTAATTAATTTTAAATAGTTTGGCATTATATGGCTTTATCTTTATATACTACAGTTTGATATAAAACTTATCACAACTAATTACACTAAAATAATCTTCACTTGCTTTTGAGCTTAGTATCTGTCTCTTATACACATCTAGATGTGTATAAGAGACAGGTATAACAATATACATTTTCTGGTAAAGTCTTGCGACTAGTTACTACACGCTGCGATATCAATTCATACATGTTTGAAACAATTTCGCCCATGAATCTTTATCATTAGCAATTTCTTTAAGATACATAAGATCTTCATAACTATTCAGACAAAGATGTCGTTTTCTTACATCTACCTGCAATTGATTCATTAAGTTACTTTGCGGTCTACCAACACGATCCTGTATATATATATATGTATGTAAATATATACATATATATATATAAATATATACATATATACATACATACATACATACATACATACATACATACATACACACACACACACACACACACATTACTGGTTCCTTTACTGTAGGTCAATAATTTTCAATTGTCCTTATAATCATTACATGTGCCTTTTCTACTAGTATCATAGTTATAACAGATTTTATCAGTTACATTTTCATACAAATGTATGTGGTTCACTATAAATCCTCAAACTTACTTTATACCAATACATTTAAAACTTTTCTTGTCCAAGAGTCCAAATGATGGTGTTTCATAAACACTCAAACTATCTTCACCAATTCTAGCAAAATACTTTCCATCATGACTCCACCTGGCAACAAAGAGAAATAAAATTAATGACAATTTAGCTACTATTAATAATGAATGTAACACAATATCAACAACTCGTTAACAACTATGTTCTGGTTTAAGAAAAATCAAATTATGTAAAAAACAACATTATTGTTTAGAATAAAAAAATTTATTAGGGAGCTTTCAAATTTGCGACACCTTTATTTCACAATGTAATTAAATCACAAAGAAATGGCTGAAACACCGTTGCACAATCGAAAACTCCGTAAGTAAATAAATACTTACTTAAACACAGGCCATTGTGAAGCAGTCATACAGTGAAATCCACGTTTCTTGGCACCTGTCCAAACATCCCAAATGATAATTGCCTTTGGGTCATCTTTCGAGTCCATCATTGGACTAAAGCTGACCAAGTACCTAGAATACAAGGAAATAATTGGTTGACAAATAAGTTATATTTTTTATGTGTAGATTGTTGATGAATGGGAATTTATTTTTTTTTCAGTTCACTGTGAATTACATTTCTATTTAATTTGATAGTACAGACAAATTTTAAAGTAAAATTCTGCAGCACCGCCGGCAATTTATAAATGTATTTTGAAACACATGTTTGACATGTTGCCTACCTTTCACATGGTGAGAAGTCAATCAGTTGAACACCTGTGTGGGCAAACCTCTGGATTTGTTGGAATTTCTCTCCACCCCATAATGCAATTCCTTTCTGATGAAAGGTGGTCAGGTAGGTACCCTGGGGTGACCAGCGCACATATGTTTCTGTCCACCTCTGCAAACAATATTCATAAATTAAAAACTGTACACTGAAAAAAAGTATCTTTTGGAAGCTACCAATCATTAAACCATTTCAAATTTATAAGTCATATTTATAAGAATTTATCCATGTTATTACTGTAGATGGCATATCATATAAATGAATTGTTGTTTATTACAATATTTAAAGAGTGTTCTTCCAGCTTAAGCTCTGTCCAGACTACCAAATATTCTTTGACAAAAATATGATGCATGCTCATATATAGTTATGATTTACCTATATATGGTCATGATTTACCTATATATGGTCAACATGTGTCACAATTTTATGTCAAACAAAATTTAATAGTCTGGACAGGGCTTTATCCTTGGTAAGCTGATATTTAGAGCCTTCTTAAATTCATTGATGCGGTGCTTGCTTTATAAACTAATACCCGATTCACAGGTGAAGTTAAATTCAACAAAAAGTAATAAATTGTAACCGAGCCATCTCCCGAGTTATTCCTACTGAGATATAAAGCATTCACAAGTCTGTAAGGTAATGCCAAGATCGTGTCAAATGTATTCAATTTTATTCAATGAATCATTTTTGCCCCTACTGCGATATAGGCCTAGCCCAGTTGAGAACTCCTGTCATAGATGGACTGTTGAACTCACAATCACAATAAACATTTGAAGCA
>NW_022744885.1:55445-56184 GCF_011630105.1 Anneissia japonica | reverse complement strand
TTATTAATATATAGTTGAAAATGTTTCACCACAAAAAATTCCGGATTTTTAACTTATCATTTTAGGGGGTAATCGTAGGTCAAAAGGTCATTCGGGACAAAAAATGCACAAAAATGCCTCGTTTTCATGGTGACCTTTGACCTTGTGGGCAAGTATGCTTGTTGTTAAAACTTGCACCATTAATTAATTTATATATGATGATCAGATGTTCCAAATATCAGCTTGGTGTCTTTATCCTTTCATGTTTAAAAAGTAATTTGAAAAGGGGTATATTTTTCAATTTGTGACAGTATCAGTGCGTAAATGTGATAAAATAAATTTTTGAATAACGATAATATTAAAAATAACCTGCCTAGACCCTTGAAACTTATAATTCTGAAACAACTTTATGTGCTTATTTCAGTTATGCAGTTCGTTAAGGGATATAGTGTTTAATTAGTAAGATATGTACCCCCAAAAATGGCCCAAGTGCAAGAATTGCGCAATAAAATTGTATTTACTGTTGATTTCAAATGAGCATAATATTATCTGTGTACTGTCTAGAGCCGTGAAACCTTTTATTCTAGGACAACTTTTTGTGTTGATTTCAGTTATGCAGTCTGTTAAAGGGAAAAATTGTTTAATTAGTAAGATATTATGCCCCAAAAATGGCCCAAGTGCAAGAATTGTACAATAAAATTGTGTTGCGATTGATTTCAAATGAGCATAATATTATCTGTGAACGGTCTAGAGCCATGAA